>NC_056731.1:1597155765-1597218265 GCF_019279795.1 Protopterus annectens
ATACATATGCAAACAACTCAATGCATGACCAAACAGGATGCATATATGTACTATAGAGAAGCACAAAAAATATACAGCATCCAAATAGTAATTGTAGTTACTTTTAATCTACAAAGTATGCTGCAGGGAACACAAAAACACAAACCAGGTTTCCCTCCTCAAAAAGGAGCTTCTTCAGTGTCAAATTACACTCTATGACATAATAACCTTATATAACTTTTCTGGCAGGAAATCTGAATTTTTTTTCAAATAAAATTCATCTCATAGACAATTAAAAGTTGGTAGAATCAATAAATGATCATTAAAAGGATGCCAACTAAATATTCGTAGCATAAATAACAAAGTACGTAATCTACATGCCCTCCTCTCCTACAAGTCCATTCCCCTGATATTCTATGCCTAACTAAAACTTGGCTGAAACCATCAACCTCAGATAATGAAATTCTCCCACCTGAGTATAATATACTTAGACTCGATCGCTCTACTAGGAAGGAAGGGGGGTAGCTGTACTCTTCAAATCTACACTAAATGTTACCTTAGACCCCATTCAACCACCCCAGGTCAATAAAGCAGAAATAATTGCTACCACGTTCCAAATTAACAAAAACAAATGTATAAATATAGTCTGCATGTACATTCCCTCAGGGAATAATACCAATACCCTAGAAGATATCCTCCAATGGTTAGCTAATAACTACCCACAAGAAACCATTGTACTAGGAGACCTTAACATCGACTGGAACGCTTGTTCCTCTCAATCTTCTACCACCCACATAAACCTGTATGGATTCACACAGATCATATCCACCCCCACCAGGATAGGGAAACTTAACCAAAAAGATAGTATACTGGATTGGATACTAATCAATAGCCACCCCTAAATGTATACATCGGGGGCCATTCCCGATGACCTCAGTGATCACTTTCTCACCTTTATCTGCAAGTACAAATTGAATAACTTCCATCAGCCCATGTATAGAATAATAAGAAATAGTAAAAGCTTCAATCCTAGTAAGTTCCAGGATGAACTTAAGATATGCAACTGGTCTGCCCTAGAACACTTGCCCCTAGACAAAGCTGTCGGCTACTTTAACAATAAATTCCTTACCATCCTTGATTCTCATGCTCCCAGTTGTTCCACTAGGTTAAAAACAAACACTGCCCCGTGGCTCTCTAAAGAAACCAGATCAAAAATCATAGTCAGAAACAAGGCATGGGCAACATGGCGTGCTACAAAAGACCCTTTAAATCAAACCAAATTTCGACAACTAAGAAATGAGACAAAATGATCCACTCTATTAGATAAAAAACTAGTACTTCCATCTCCAACAAGAAAACCAAAATAACCCCTAAAAATTCTGGGAAGGGATAAATAAATTACTCCACCCAGGTCAAACCACCACTCCACCTCCCTCAGCCTCTGTTGATAAACTACCAGTTGATGTTGCTAACACCTTTAATAATTTCTTTACTGAAACTAGCCAAGCCCTCGCTAGCCAATTACCCCTTAACTCCTCTAACCCACTGGATAACACTTCCAGTACCCAGCCCTCCTTTAGCTTCCAACCAGTCTCTACATCTTTCATTCAATCACTACTCAAAAAATTAAAACCTATTACCCTAGCTGCTGACCTTCTCTCCGCCAAATATTTGCAAAAAGCTGCTGATACCATAGCGTACCCCATTTCCATTCTAATTAACCGGTCCATATCAGAAGCCTCAGTCCCCACTATCTGGAAAATATCTTGTGTGATACCCCTCCATAAAGGTGGTAACTCCACTGAATTATCTAATTACAGACCCATAGCCAACCTGTCACCTCTGGCAAAAATTATGGAAAAATGTGTCCATAAACAATTTCTGTACTTTCTAACCCAAAACAACCTTCTGGCTAACACTCAGCATGGCTTCAGGCCAAATCATAGTACTACCACAGCTCTCCTCACCTTCTCAAATGCAATAAACTATAACAGGAACAACATCAAGTTATCCTCAGCCCTTTTCTTGGACCTGTCCAAGGCTTTTGATATGGTTAACCACCATCAACACCCTGGCAACAATATCTCTAGGCAATCACTCTCTCCAATGGTTTGAATCCTACCTGCAAAATAGACAACAATCTGTCTTATGGCAAAACAAACTCTCAAACCTCCTACCCAACACCCTAGGTGTCCCCCAGGGGTCTATTTTGGGACCACTTCTATTTTCTATTTTTATTAATGACCTCCACACTGTTATCCCTGAAGGCTGTATTCAATACGCAGATGACTCAAGGTTGATCTGCACTGGCACCTCACAAACAGAGCCGCTAACAATAACTCAGAGTACTTTTAACCTAGTAGAGAATTGGCTGCCTCTTGCTGTCTGATTTTAAATCCTAACAAAACAAAGCTCCTACTTTTCTCCCCCACCCAAAGATCCACGGCACTATCTCTCTCCATTAAGTCTAATAATGGTACCATAATTTCACCAGATGCCCATACAAAGCTCCTAGGAGTTATTGTAGATAACAATCTTAAGTTTGATGTGCATGTTAACAAAACTATCAAAACCAATAATAGAAAGCTGGGCTCACTATATAGGATAAAGCCATTCCTTACCCCACCTGCTAGGACTGCCATTGCTCACTCCCATTTACTCTCTACCCTCTACTATGTTTCCCCTTTACTTGCCAACCTAAATAAATCTGATCTTAACAAACTCTCAAGCTGCTATAATAACATTGCTAGATTTGCCACTGGTCTCTCCTATAGAACGCATCATTGTAAAAATCTAAATTATCTCGGATGGCTAAAGCTACCCAGGCAGATTCAGTATAATCAAATTATCGTGGCTCACAAAGCACTCAACCAACCAGAAAATACACCTACACTGAAAAACATCATCTATCCCCACTCCAACTCCAGATCATTCCACTCATCTAAATATATATGGATTTGGTGCATTCAAATAGCTTAAGCAAATTATCAGAAAGAGAGTATAAAGCATCATTACTTAAATCAAATAGCCTAACTTCCTCAAGCACATACCGGAAACTCTTTATACAGAAGTATATGCATAGAATATTTGTTAACCCTCATGGGATATCTAAATTCAACAAAAATTCCTCAGAATGGCAGAGGTATAAAAAAATCATTAAAGCTGATCAGACGCAGATTTTTTGTTGATTGCGATAAACTAGATGCATATGCATGGAAACTTGCTCATTAACAAGAACAACTATTTTAATGAATGCTCCTTTTCCAAGGGAAATTAACAACAATGAGCACACATTATTTTAGAGTGTATTAGCAGTTGCTAGAAAGGTTACAAGAAAGAAATGGAAATCTAAATCTGTACCCTTTTTAATGAATTTTCAGAATTAGTTGTAATTGTAGGTAAAAGAGAGAAAGACTCAAAATGATTAAGATCAAAGAGTAATACTGTTATTTTATGCTGCTGGAGCAGACAGAAATGTTGCTTATGAAAAAACTAATGCTAACTTACTCAAAATCTAATGTTGCATTACTGAGTATCAGTTGATGATATACCCAGACATCGCTGTCTGCAATTTATAAATATTGTATATATGTTTCAAAACTTAATAAAAATGTTTTATTAAGGTAGTTCCATTTATTTGCTAATTAGTTGGAAGATGTGAAAGAGAAATAATATAAGTATTCTAATTGCTATGGTTTGCAATGATGTAATTACATGTTTACATGTTTCAGTTGCTCAATTAGGAAATAGAAGGATCGAATCAGGAGGGTTAACTTCTTCATCTCATATCTAGTGCAGAGAGCACTACAGTGACAGATATGTGGGAAAATATATGAAGATATAACAGCTGCAGTTTGCAATGTTGCATAAACATATACACTCAAGGATTTTTCACTCATCTTTATTATTATTTTTTTTTCTCTTTTCACAGCATGGGACAAAAAAGGACAACCTCCAGCTTTTCCAAAGGTGGTAGGCATGGCTGGTCCCCAACCCTGCAAATACTGCCTGCCAGGGAAAAGAAATAAATAATAAGAAGAAAGGAAAAGAAAAAAGAAAAGAAGAAATGCATTTAATAACATTAGACTTGAGGATTAGAGCACTGCCAATATTAGAAATGTATCAAATGAAGGAGCACAAATATATCAGTAACTGTACATATAATTTCATATTAACTTTATAATTATTGTTTATCAAATGTTGCATTATTATCATTTAAGAAATGATGATCACCTTTTTTGTCTCCCTTTGCAGATCCAGTTTTGCTTGGGACACTTTGAATTTCCCAAGTGGGGGAAAGATTACCTCCACCACCATGCCCCTCCTGGGCCTGTTTCACAGGATGGAAGTGGTAGTTTCTGTGAGCAACCCTTGGAGTGGAAGCCTGAAAAGCCAACATCCTGAGCTTTGGTATATGATGGAGGCTGCAATGGTGATGGTTGAAGAGAGGTGGCGGGGCCCTTATCAAACACTTCTTCAATGGGTGCAAGGCTTATTGCTCTGGTCAGCTCTGATCACTGAGCTGTCAGAGACCTTGACCACCATACCTTCAGGGCCGCTCCACTTGGTACATCAGAGCAAGGAGTAACCCGGGGTCTCTGGACTGGTGTGAAATTACATTGGTGGTCACATGTCTACTTCCTCCATGTATCTGTCTGCCTGTCTGCCCCCTTCTATTTGTGAGTCTTACATGTCTGCCATGTCTATCGTACATACTTTTGTCAATATCCTTCTCTCTTCCCTAAACTTCAAGCCTACCCTTACTATTGCACATACTTGAAATAAATAGGGCCTATCCCCACCAAAAGCGAATTACCCATCCTCTTCTACCTCCTCTAGCACAACCCTATTAATGCCTTACTTTTGTGTTCTCCTTCTTCTCTCTCCCTCCCTTTTCTGACTTTCCTATCTTCCCCTTATTCCTTAGTTATAAATACCCAAACCTGGTGTCCATATAAGGATACCTTCACAGTGCAATAAAAAACTATGAAAGTTGTATGTTGCAGGCGAGCAGCACTGAGCCACAACAGTGCAGGTTCCAGTCAAAAGTTCTTGCTGTCCTTGCTCAACTTGGCACTCGCTACTAATTCTGAAAATACACAAAGGTACTTGGGAACTTACAAACGTGCAGCACTTACACATATGTGTGAATCTTTCACATGTTTTTCCATTACTCATAGATGACTTTACTCACTTTCAGCTCTACAAAGTTAGGTGGGCATTTCTTTAAAGGCTTTTGAAGTTTCAGAATTAGTACCCCTCATACCACTCATTCGCAGTTATTACATTTACAAATAGTTCTAGTGGCGCAGTACATATATTTGCCTTACACAGGTGTGTAGACCAGAAGTATGGATGCCACTCTAAGTCTTTTATGGGTCCATAGGTAAGTACTAGACTGACTGCCCTTGTGAGACATTTTAAGCCTAGTCCAGTTCTCTTTCGTCTTTAATATGAAGGTAGCTTTAATATGAGGTTGGCCTCAAAATGAAAATGCTGCCATTAAATAAACACCACGTTTCCTTCAGCAGTTGAAACAAGATCTGCAACATTCAGTTGAACTGTCTCCAGCTCAGATAAATGGAACCTTGGACTAATGTCTTATGTAAAGAACAGTACCTCAAGAGTGCAGTAACTCATTACAATGCATAACACTGTCATAATCTGAATCTAATCAGCTGTTGTGAGCTTAGAACCCACAGTATTCTCATTTTTCTGACAACTAAGGTTACAGATCTGCTAGTTGCTCCACTGACACTAACACAAATAGTTGAACTTAAAGACTAAACAAAAGGTAGCCATTATGGTGCATGAAAAATTATATATATTCTAGTAACTATATGACAGATGGCATCTGAATCAAGTAACAACAAAAAGCTTAGTGTTATGTTTTGATTATAAAACTGGTTTTAGAAGACACTGGACAGACTAAAAGGAAAAAAGGAAAATCAGGCCCTGAGATTCTCTCTGATACAATTCTTTAATAAACACGTGCAATGCATGAAATATTAAAATATTTCATACAATGCATAAGGTGCAATTCTAGAATCACAATGCTTGCTATTGCAACTGTAACTGACTTATTTCTAGGATTATCTGTGTGCTTCAGGTCAGAGAGGTTGTTTTTAAATGTGAAGCTATAGATTATTAGAATACTTGTATTTAGTGTTTATACAGTGGTTAGTAAAGTTTATTTCAGAATTGTGTTTAAACATTGTTCTGTCCTTAACAGGAACACAGTATGGAAACAAGATATTAATGCTACTAGTGGATTCAAGCAGCACAAGAACTAGCCATGTTAGATCATCATTTCAAACATTACAAGGCAGACAATGTGAAGACAGTCTGCACACTGCAACAATCATATGTCTTGGGAAAAGGGTGACAGTCAGAAGACACCTGGCCTCATTCTTTTCCAAGGGCAGCTCACTACACTATTGAACACCAATATAAACTTTATACTGTGGCATAACTTTTCAGGTATTTTTCATAATATTATTCTTCAAGTCAAGCACTCAAATTCATTACATTAACAATACTGTCACTTAATTTTGTAAAAATGTCATCTAAGTAGGAAACAGCTACAGGGCGATAAGTTTCTAACCCATAGATATACAAGCTTAAAGTTGTAAATGTATGTTAAAAGTGGCATTCCTTCCATAATGTTTTAGAATCCCTTGATGTTAAAAAATTCACTAGTTGTCTGTAATTTTATAAGTTAAACAAAAAAGTTACATGTAGATGAAAACAAGGGCATCTACTTAGCTGTTTTGCCTTTCTTTTATCCAGGCTCATTTGTTGTGAAAAAACGATTACTGGGCTGCTCATACATCTCAAATGTACAGTTTTTTGCAGAATGTCCAGATTTGTGCCCCATATTTTTGGTCCATTTTTCATAAAGTTATGGTTTTCTGGCAAATTAGAAGCAACTCATTAAAGATTGAAGTCAGAAAATAAAGGCATACGTTTAAGTTTCAGACTTCATACCTTTCAGAAAAAATCATACTAATGTAAAACCTGTTATTCTATCAACTTTATAAGTTTGTAAGAACAATATTTAAAAATTGCTCCTATTTTTGGGCCTCTGTCCCACTTTTACTTATGGATTTGTCCAGATTTCTTGCTCTAAGAGGTTGGGAGGTATGTATAAATACTTCGTGCCTGTATTTCGTGTTGCAGACGGAGAAGAAAATGTATACGAAGTCTCGACTGAATATTGACATGCCCATTTATTATCAGGTAATGCGTAGTACAAACCTTCGCTGTACTTCAGTTGGATCTCAAAAAGCTATACATGAGACATTGACAGTTTTTAAAGAAAATCAGTTTGCTTGAAGGAAGAAATGAGTACTCATCTGTGCGCATTTAACACGGGCACACACACCCTGGGTAACAAACTTTCGCTTGTTTATTCCCTTGAAACAGTCACATACCTAACCTGCTCTTGGTTTCAGGTCCTACCTAGAATGCCAGTGACAACCACCAGACATTTCTTTAAGTCCAACAAACCTAGTAGTTTCCGCACATGCATAAAGCGAGTGATATAATTTCCAGACAAACTAAATGCAGAGAGATACTGGTCTGCAAACCTCATTTACTCCCTCTTTAAAATGAATGCTGTGAGACACGGAAATGAGAGGTGGATATTTCCTCGCCAGCAAGGATTCTTTGGGGACGACCTTCTACGTCTGCAGCTAAAAGACAAAACGCATAGGTACAACCAGAACTCCGTTATCCGTGATAACTGCAGTGATCTTACCAGGGGAAGGTTCAATTATTTTCAACACCTTGTGGCTTCATCTGCAACTTTGAAACTCTCATCCCTCTTCAGAGATTCAGGTATGAATTGCAGTCTGCTTTTACTACAAGCATATCTTTATAACACTGTATTCCTTCTTAAAGTGCACCTTGGGATCTTAGTTCTAACCACTACAACACGGTCAGTGATGTTTTATTATTATTTATTTATTTTGCTATTGTAAGTATAGAGTCGCTCCAGCTTTTGCCAAGTTCCTAGTACGAGGGTTTTTCTACCTGCCCAGAGTGCATGCTTGGTGCTCTACGGAATGAATACCATAGTCCTTCTTGTCTAACTCAAAAAGAGGCGCTGTCAAGAAAAAAGCGCAAAAACAATTAACGCTCAGCAAGCAGCGAGCTAACACTTTACTAGACATTTATTTTAAAAAGTTTATAAGAAACACGTAGCTATCATAAAGATCACAGATACGCAAACGAACCTGTTGGTGGAGGAAGGGTGCACACCAACTCTAGTCGCGCATTTGTATCATAAAACCAGAACTGGAGTTACCAACCTTCGGGCCTATCTTACGGTTGTCACCTTTTCAGATACCAAGTTAGGGCATTTTTTGTGGAACATGAGATTTTTCGAGATAGACTCTACCCATAACCAATGCAAAGGAATAAACTGTTGTCAAAATAAAAGCGTATTGCAGTATCACTTGAGTTGCTTATGCTGTTCCACATAATATTTAGGTGTTTCAAATACAAAATAATTGTTTTATTCAGCTATTAAAGAAGCTTATGATTTTTCCCTGGCAAAATCTGTAGAATTTTGCATTTTTTCTTTTTGCGGGATAGAAGTGCCCCAAAAGGGACTGTCCTGTGCAAAGAGAGAGAGGTGGTAATTCTAGACGAGGGTTGCCACCTCTCCCTCTTTGTGCAGGCCAGTCCCTGTTTGGGCACTTGTGTCCTGTGGAAAATCTGAAAAATGGCAGGTATTTTGAGATTTTATGAGAAAAAAATCCTAAGCTTCCTTTAATAATTGCATAAAACAATTATTTTGTATCTGAAACACCTAATTATTATATATAACAGCATAAGCAACTCAAATTCTACAACAATAAGCTTTTATTTTGGCAAAAAAGTGATGGTCAGTCCTTTGCACTGGTGCAGCTAGAGTTTGTCCTGCAAAATCTCTTGTTTCCATAAAAGTGTCCCACTTTGGGCATCTGAAAACGTGGCAACCTTACCCTAGCCTATTCAAGCTCTCCTACTTCTTTGTTTCTGACCTGCAGACCAGACCTTCTTTATTGTTTAATTAAATCATTAAAAAAAGAACAGACCATTTAAGCAAATACAAAATGGAAACCTGCCACCAATGCAATACATAATTAGCAATAATTTGAATGGAACTCATTTGGTCTCATTTGATTTGACACAGAGAAGTTGAAGGGTCGCAAGTTGTTTTTGATTGCATTATATTTTACTGCTGTTATAGGCTCCTGCTCCTATGCTGTACTTCACTAGCATCACATATACCAGGGATATACAGTCATGGTTTACAGTGGGAAAAAGTGCAGTGGTAATGTAATCACAATACTAGTCTATCCAAGAAATGCAGCTAGTTTCCTCAGTATTAGGAAACATTTTGGGAGCTACAGTTGCAGCTATTTTAGTGAATATAAGACAGGTCAGGAAATAAAGAAACAGTTACAATGTGTGTCATTCTGATATCATTCTGACTAGGTGCCACCAAAAATTCCTTTCATACATTGAAAGAATCCACAATTACTGTGGGAACATTTTCAAATGTGTCCCTGTTTGAGGCTGCTACCGTCTGGTATCTTGTCTTCATGTTTATAGAATCAAGCTGAGTTTTTAAGATAATTAATATCCGTCTACTTAAAAATGTGTACAAGTCCCTACCTTTGGATAGTTTGGACATGACATCCTTACTCTAGGAAGAGCAAAGAGTGATTATTCATTCTTTAACAGCACCAGGCATCACTTCCTTAGCCTTATAATGCCCATCCTAATTGCTTACACTTTTTTTTAGCCTATACAGGTCTTATTACTTATTTAGCTTGCCAGTCACTAAATCAAACTTGAGACTTCAGTTGCAACTACACTTCTACAGGCACATATGAATCATTATACATCTAGAGCATTTCTCCCGAGACCTCGTCTGAAAATTGTCTCATTCCAAGTCGGACTTTCCTGGTAAACAAATGTTAAATAAATAAATAAATAAATAAATAAATAAATAAATAAATAATTAAAATAAATCATGCTGGTCTAATATTTTAATGGAATCTTTGATTGGAAACAAATAGTGCCTTTTTCGAGACCCCCCCCCCAACATTGATAGTTATCAAAACTAGTAACTGTTTTATATTTTGTACAGATGAAATGCTCAGAAGGTGAAATTAAAACTGGTATCATAGCAGAACTGTGAAAAGGCACAGTCTGTCAGCCTGAAATATATAATTTGTGCCATATCTGTTTAGTGCTATCCAGGCAGACACATATCACACATATACACAATCAGACAGACAGACAGACACACACACACACACACACACACACACACACACACACACACACATGCATGGATGCATACATGAAAAAAAAGTGCTTAGGTACTTCCCGGTGACAAAATCAACCCTGGCACCACATCAGACCCTTGGAAAGTTTTTTTTAGAGACAGCTAGAGTGATGGAGCTGGCAATTGTTGCAGATAGACATGATCAACAGCAGGTGAAGGTGTGCATTTTTGTGGTGTTGTATGACTTATATATTCTGCCTGAAATTGTTTCTAATAAGCTGGACTAAACCTTTCAGCCAAACTAGAGTTCTACACCTGATAGATTACTGAATAATAACATTGTGATTTTTCTCATTGAAAAAAAAGTTTTCCTTAAGTAAAATATTAATTATTGGGGATAATGTAGTTTATGTAATGGTGCAGGAAACATGACATTCTGGCTAGCACTGTAGTGGCAGGAACCTTGTTATATCAGCATATGCAGATCATCAATCAGATTTATTTTAACAATGTTTTATGAGGTGCATTTATGACAAACGTCTTCGCTTTTTTAACTCATGACAATCTCCTTTAATACTGCGCTGCTAGCTTTGACTCGTAGCAATGACTTGTCAGATTAACTATGCTTTTTCAGTGGTGAGCATTCCAATAACACCAGGGGACATTAAATTGATGGTCTGCTGAAATCTGGGCTGATTATTCTACCTGTTCCCTTGCCAAAGAATATATATTTCTCCTTCACAGTTAAGCACATTTCCTTACATACTTCTTGTATTCCTGGTGAGAGACAATCAATTTAAGTAGTTGTTGGCTGAGGAAAGGTGAATGGATACTTTTCCTATTGCTTCTCCTGTTTGAAACAGTAATTAGTACAATGCTAAAACAGACTACTTCCAGCTGTTTACATCACCTGCCCTCTGTTGACAACAGATAGGCTGTTTCAGTATTAATCAAAAGCCGTAGTCTGCATAATGTAATATCCTAGTCTGCGCTCTCTCTCTCTCTCTTTATATATATATATATATATATATATATATATATATATATATATATATACCTGGAGCAACTGTTTATTCTCTTTCTACTGAAGGCCAGACTTGCCTTTTGAACTGAATTTGCTAGATGCAAAATGGTTCTTATTCATCTAATTAGTGTCCATCCTCCAAATGATCATGTAAATAAACTCAGTCTCCCGGATGAATGTCACTTAGTTAATTTTGCCAGTAACTTGCTGAATCCTAGAGTTAGGTTCATCTTCATGGGTGACCCCAGCTTGGGCACTGATTAGAGAAATGGAATCTACCTTTTTCCTATATCTCATGCCAGTTTTGAAGTGGAATCTAGTGTTTGCATTATGGTAAGACTCAAATTCCATACATGAAACTGCCTAAGTTTAATTGCTGCAGTCATATTACCTGGGATTCAGAAAGATCCTCACTGCTTGTGTAAATTGCCTACCAAGGTAGCTCAAGTTCCTCAGTGTTGAGAAAATGTAATTCAGAGAGCAGCTATGGCTACAACGAGAAAGACCTCATTATCAGCTCATTAGCATATCCCTGAATCACTCTTGATTAACAATAGTGTCAGGCCTTACAGTAGTAGTATTTTCCCTAGAGGTCCATGCATCTTGCTGGCAAAGGTATTCCCCTATATTCATGTGCCCACACACACACACACACACACACACACACACACACACACACACACACACACCAACCTAACAACAAATAATACAGCTCCCCACAGCTGATTACACTCATGGAAATGCTCATCAGTTCACCCATATGGCTTCATTTATGCCCTTACAGACATGCACACACTAACACACATCCCACCCACACATCTTAACTAAACTTACCTGTACCGTGACTGCTTCCATAGAAGTGAATGGGTGAACACTGTCTTTTGACTGTGTTCTTTTTTTTCTCCAACAGGGAAACGTATGCAGCCAAATGATTCTCTGAATCACTTGGCAGTGTAAATATGGAGCTAGAGGTATTTCCATTGTAAAACACATGGCTAATTAGCATTGGCCATTCCCCCAGATTGCCGTATTACCATGCGGCTCATTCAGTGGAACCACCCTCTACACTAAGGTCACCACCAGCAGGAATCCTCAGCAATATGATGGTCTATTAATCAAAAAGGGTTACTACGAGAGAGAAACTGCTAATATTAAGGCTTCCCTCTCAGGGTGATCCTTTCTGAATCCCATTCATTGTTTTTTATCTTTTATACATGTTGAAGTGCTGAGATTAACACTCACTAGAGGTTATTTTAAATGCTGAACTCACCAGCTGTTCTGTTAGTTCTCAGGCACAACACAAGATAAGGATAGCCTCTAAGATTTTAAGTACTTCTGGAACATCAGTGGTAACATTTTTGAATGGTGCTTCTTATAAAGAAGTGCTAATTTGCACTGCACATCTTTTGTGCATGTGTGCTTCTGCTGGGTGGGTCTTTCAGTGTCTTTCGCATACCAAAGATGTGCCATGGGTGAATCTGCATTCCTCCAAATTGCCAGTATATGTGCTTGCTGTGAAAGCGTAGATGAGTGTGTGCATCCTATGGTGGGTTGGTGAACCATTCAGAATATTTTTTCTGCCTTACACCTAGTGAATGCTGGGATAAGCTTCAACTCATCCACAACCCTAAAATGGATTAAATGGGTAATTACAGAATGAATTATTCTTGATGGCATCGATTCCTTTGACTGTAATATTGGGGCAATAGCTAATCTATTTACCTTCATGTGCAGATATTTTTTTTAATCTTTCTTCTAAAGGTTTAGCTTGTAAGAATTATTCTACACTATATTGTCATTTAAATATATCATTTCCTTGATGTGCAGGACATGACAGTCCCATAAAAACTCAGAAATCATATTCATATATTTTAATCTTTTCCTTAGGAAATCATCATAGTAGTGTTGTTATTCATTCATGTTTTCAGACAAAAGAAAGGTGTTAAAATTGCCAGATTCATTGCAACTATCATACTTGACAAGTACCCCACAGTTGAAGCCTGTTTCAGCTGTCAGACACTGGACATTGTAGCTATCTCTGAATCCTGGCTTAACCTGGAGGATTCCATTCTTCTGTCTGTAAGCAACTTTTATCAGGCATTCCAGAATGACAGATCAAGTACTAGAGTAGGAGGGGATGGGGTATAATTGGTATGAACATTTCTGACTCCAAGATTATCTTTTCCCCTTATATAGCATGCACTTTACTTTACAACAAATTTAAAGCTTTGTAGCGTATTGTGCATTTCACATGCATGGTGCACTTCTGTCTTTCTCTAGCAGCCGGCCATTACTATTTCTTTTATTTTCAGTCATCTGCTTTCAACAAATGGTCCATCGCAGAAATAGGGAATACATATAATTGTTTTGTTTGATTAAATTAATAAACATTCTGACATAGCCCATATAACTGATCTTTACCTTTTCTTAATACACCTCTAATATAAAATATACACTTCAGTGTACAATATGTTTTGAAAAAGTGTAACAAACTATATACATCAAGACCCAGAATTGCTTTTGGGGAGACTTAGTTTGGTGCTATGTAGTCCCTTCTTTTTCCCATTTTTTTTCAGCTTGCTTTCATATAAATCTTTCAGTTCCACTTCATATCGTCGACATATCATTTCATCGAATTTCAAAACATCGAGACCAAATCGTCGAAAGCTCAAATCGTCGAAAACTCATAACATCAAATCTCAAATCATTGAAAACTATAAAGCAACTAGAAATAACATCCCAGACACTGTTTACTATGTTTATGCAGGGGGGAAATCCCCCCTGCACCCCCACGTGGGGGCTCCGCCATCCACACACCCTGTAAATTAAATATACCAACTCCAAGGTCGCACTACAGTGGGGTTAGGAAAATACCTTTTTCCGCCACTGTAGCCTTGGAGTTGGTATATTTAATGTATGGGGGTTTGGGGGGTGCAGGGGGCTTGCCCCCCCTGTATAAACATAGTAAACAGTGTCTGGGATGTTATTTTTAGTTGCTTTATAGTTTTCAATGATTTGAGATTCAATGTTATGAGTTTTCGACGGTTTGAGCTTTCGACAATTTGGTCTCGATGTTTTGAAATTCGATGAAATGATATTTGACGATGTGAAGTGGAACCAAATCTTTCATAATCACTGTATGCTGTTCCTCTCCTCATTTCTTTCTTCCATTGTCTGATTTTAAGGTAATTCCCATTTATTCCACTTAATGTAAAATGTAGGCTGGCTGGTCTGTCAGCCTCTGTTTCAAAGCTCAAAGGAATCTTATTGCATTTATCTCCTCCCACCCATTCGCAGCTTTTAATAGCCAACTCTTAACTCTACTCTCTTATCTGAGGCATGGATAGTTGTTTATAATGGGAGCTTTTAACTTAGACTTGAACTCTGAGTTGACCACCCTGTCTTACCAATTGTTTTCATTTACTCAGCTAATTTCTTCCTAAACTGGCCTAATACTTCATCCAGAAAACATTCTTCATTGGACCAGAGTTGTACCAACAGTTCTTTATGTTTCTTAGCTGTATCTGTAAATACACCTATTTTCACTGACCTTTGTTGTGTCTGTTACCTTGTCTGCTAAAACTAAGCAACCTGTAGTTGTCATCATTAAGAAACAGAACTTTAAAGCAATCATACCTCACCCAGCTGTGGAATAAACTAGCAGCCCCTGACTGTAGTATGTAGTCTCTCTGTCTGAATGTGGAGTAGTCCTGCATTTTTTTCACAATATAAAGCTTGATCTGCAGCTAAGGAAACTAACAGAAAAACTGGAAGGATTGACCTAGGATCAAGACTGAGGAAAACCGATATGAAAACTGGAGAGGTTGGAGGTCAGATCCTGGAGAGCTGCATGATTAATTGGTAGGACATACGGGGTTATGGTGACAGGGACATTGTTAGGAATCAGGGAAGTGACTAGTGAACTGCAAGGGTCTGCCCTGGGTCCCTTACTCTTCATGTGTCTGTTTCATACTCTCAAACATATCTGAAGAAGCAGAGACCAGGATTAATCTCTTTGATGATGACACCAAGATAGTTGCAGCACTGGAGGATGGAGGGGATCTAGCGAAAATATTGGAATGGATGAATAAGTGGGCAGAAAGGTGATGGTTGATGCCAAGTGCAAATAAATGCAAATTATGCACTTATCCCAAAATAGCCCTGGTATGAAGTATCAAATGAGAGGTATGGGATTAAGAGCAACACTGCAGGAAAAGGAACAGGGGGTTGGACACACCTGGACTGGATCACTGTGAGAAAAATAATAGCGCAGTGGCAGCAGCAAATGAGATGCTAGATTGTATACTCAAGGTAGGATAGACTCCAGAAGCAAAAAAAAAAAAAGAGCAAAGAAATAATACTTCTACTTTGTAGGGCCTTGATCAGGCCACACCATGAGCACTGTATGCAGGTCTGGAGGTCATATAAGGAAATGGAAGTCAGCCTCCTAGAAGGAATACAGAAGAAAACTACTTAAAAGATGCATTGAATAGAGAGGATGGAATATGATCAGAGGCTAGAGGAACTAAAGCTCTTCTGACTTGAAAGTAAAAAAGACACAAGGGATATGATACTGGTTTACAAGATCATTTCAGGGAGATTTGAGGAAGTCCTCCTGAACTGAAAGAATCAAAGTGTGATGAGTGAGCACAGACTACAGATTGGAGGGACTAACCATTCCCAAGATCTCTGAAAGTATTTTTTAACAAGAAGGATTGTGGTTACATAAAATGAAGTATTGGAATGAATGGTACAGACTGAATTCATGGAGACGTTCAAAGGACCATGAGGCAGATGCAAAAAGGGAGAGTAAGGGGGAAGGCAGGGATGAAGATAAGGTAGAATACTAAGGTAATTAAAAGGGCAGACTAGACAGGTTTATTGTCTCTTCATGCCATCAAGTGAATTTAATCTAATCGAATTGCAAAGTGCTAACACTGTAAGACCAAATGGGTCAAAAGTAATTCTGAACCCTAGCTACTATGGAATAGAGGCATGTATTTGTAATGTACGACCCGGTTATTTTATTATTTTCTACCTACAACACCTCTTGAAACATAATAATTGGACTGGATTCATAAAACTTTGCTCCATTGTGTCAAGTGAATTTTCATAACAAGCAGTCCCATGCTGAATGTGTGCGATTCAGAAAAAATAGGTACATGATATAGGTAGCCAAAAAAGTTCAATCAGTTGTGGAGTATGTTAATGACAGTATAACGAGGTCCCATGTATGACAATAAGACAAAACAAAATACATATAAATGCCTCGCTATGAAGCTGCACCCATTGTATATTTGAGCTCGGCTGAATCCCCATGTTCAGATTGAATAAGTCATGAAGTAATGTTGAGTTGCCACAGCTTTAGTAAATGTGTATCTGCAAAAGGACCTTATTGCTGCTGTCATACATGACTGCGTATAGCATCACCTTCAGTGGCACAGAGTCATCTGACTACATGGGTCCACTTTTAAATCCCAAAATACCAAAATCTCGAGTTTTGAGATACCAAACTCAAAACATCGAGATTTCGGTATCTCAAAATTTAAAAGTGGACCAAAAAAAACCAAAAATAAACTAAAATAATGTGTTTAATGTGCAACAGGTGCATTACCGTTCTCTTCACTGTAGCGTGATCTCGGAGTTGGTATATTTAAGTAGGGGGTGTGTGCAGGGTGCAGGGGGGCTTGCTCCCCTGCAAACACATTATTTTAGCTGTGGGTTTTTTTTTTTTTTGGTCCACTTTTAAGTTTCGAGATACCGAAATCTCGATGTTTTGCGTTTGTTATCTCAAAACTCGAGATTTTGGTATTTCGGGATTTAAAAGTGGACCCGACTACAATTAGCATTTCATGGGGTCCAAGATACTGATATTGTGGATCAAAACCGTGCTGTAAGGGGCACCATGCAAGAAATTGTAAACATGTGTCAACCTCAACTGCAGCTCCATGGGATTCATGAGGTACCTATCCCAGTGGTTACTAAGGTATGTATAGTTTTACGTGTGTGTGTGTGTGTGTGTGTGTGTGTGTGTGTGTGTGTGTGTGTGTGTGTATATATATATATATATATATATATATATATATATATATGTGTGTGTGTATATATATATGCAGGTCTATATTATCATATTGTACGCTCAGAAGAGCAAATGACAGATAATCGACCCCATGTACACGAAAGCTTACAATGTCGAAACTTTAGAACAGCAATTATTTTCCAATGGAAAACAATTGCTGTTCCGAAAAAAAAAAAAAAAAAAAACTATAAAACATTATTTAATGTGGGGGGGGGGGCTTCACCCCCCCCCCTGCTTAAATATACCAACTCCGAGATCGCACTACAGTGCTGAAAAGGCAAAGTAGCGCAAGGCAGACAAATTCTTTCCCAGGGAAAGAATTCATTGAAAAGCCGCTTCACTATTTTGTCTTTTCGCACTTTACAGTTCGACAAAGACGCATTCAGCAACCTGCGTCTTCGAAAGCGTAATAGGGAGCCTATATATACATATATACATATATATATATATATATATATATATATATATATATATATATATAAATACACACACACACACACACACACATATATATATATATATATATATATAGTGGCTATAGGGGTCTTTCAGCAATCTGCTTGGTACACAGTGGAGGTATCTCAGGCCCCTGTCTTGAGAATACTCCTTCAGTTTCTCGATGCCATGCTTCAGCATGTGGGGGAACATAGATGGTTCCCAAATACTCCCGTGGAGAGTGTCAACACTATGTGGGATTTCTATGATGTACCCTATTTTGCTGTGATATTGGGAGTTATAGACTGTACCCTCATTGAAATGAAGGCCCCACCTGCTGAACTGGAAAATAGGTAAGTGAACCACAAAGGGTATCACTCCATCAACTGCCAGGTGGTCTTTTAATGCACAGGATATCATTTAAAATATGTGTGCAGGTTACTGACGTAGTTATCACAACTCTTGCATATGGCACACCTGCTACCTGTACTAATGATTTGTGAGGGGTGACTTTCCTCAGGGGCTCATGATACCCCTAAAAAAATCCACAAAAATCCAACAGACCATGGGGACAACCATGCACAATGGCAAACACTGAGCATATATTTGGACTCCTGAAGGCATGCCTTCTCTTTCTGGATTCATCTGGTGATGCCCTTCAGTATGCCCCTGCCATATGTGCAAAAACAGTGTTTATGTGTGCAGTGTTACACAATATTATGCTTAGGAATCAGTTACGACAGAGTGGGCACTTGCAGGCCAGCAAAAGCTGAGTCAGACAATGAGTCAGAGGAGGAGCCAGCAGCAGGAAATGATCATGCCATAGGGAGGCTAGGCATAATACACTGTATCACTAGCAAAGACATGGCAGTTTGCACATAGCTTTAGAACACAGTATACAGAAGTTAAGCAGATATACTACAGTAAACATGATGCATGCAAAAATAACACCATGCTGTGCTTACTCATGCAAAGGCTGTCTATGCTGTGCATCAGACATATGCAACCCTGGAAAAATGTACAAAGGGCAAGGCACAATTATCATTTGCAGAAAAGGACAAGTTTGCACAGGACTGCATGTCTTTCACAGGAAAGTCTGTGACTGTGAGTGCTGAGGAGTATGAAAGTAAAAAGTGCTTTTATGTAAAAAGTCAGTAAAGGAGTGGGGGACCTTAAATTTTGAGAAGGGTTGATGTCAGTGGAGGTGTGTAATGTGCTGGGGGCTGTAGTGATGTGATTGTAGATCTGCAGGGACACAGCCTCAGCAGTAGTTGTAGCACTGTGGCTTGTTCTACTCGACAGGCTCAGCGCATGTACAGCAGGGGGTTAGTATCCAGTGCATGGCACTCTCCACAAGAGCTGGATCTATCAATAGTTGTTCTTAGGCTGATAGGATAGGTTCATAGGATATTACTAGGCTATTAACCCAAAGGTCTTTACAAGCCTAGCTCTTAAATACCGATATAATATTAGATGAAAGATATTGTCTATGCCCAAGGTTTTTCTAACAAGGACTACCCATGTCCAGGAAAAAAGCCGGGGTAATCCCTGGCAGAAATGTATGGTTTCCAGTCCAGTCATCCAGGTTTCACTTAAACAGGGTCATGGAGGTGCTCTGCTTGATATGGATTGGAAGCTTATTCCAGAGGAGTGGCAACCTCTGGAAAATGTATCTGTCTCTCATGCAGGTCCTGTTTATGTTGCAGGCTGGACTGAGGTCCCTGGAATGGGTGACTCTAGTCCCATCTGACTTACGAATGTGCAGCATTTCCATTAGATTTGGGTCAGAGGTAGCCCTGTAAACCAGACATAAGCCACCTCTAAGTATTTAGACACTACTGAATACAGTGACAGCAACTTCAGTCTGCCCATATGACATGTGCTGGAGACCCTGAATTTTCTTAGTTAGAAATCTGTGTGGTCTCTCAAGTTCTTGCAAGTGTCTGGTACAGTACATACCAAAGGGGACATTATATTCAATAACAGGCCTGATGACGGCTGAGTACAGGGGAATTATAACTTCTTTTGCTCTTGAAGCAATTCCTTTGCTAATCAGGTGAGTGATGGAGCATGCTTTCCTCACTACAGTAGACACATGGTGGTCAAAGTTGAGGTCACAATCAACTTGTGTTCCCAGGTCTCTCAATATTGTATTGGTACTTAGGCTATTATTGTTTATTTTATAATCATCAGGGACATTGTTTTTACCAAAGGGAATGATGATAATTTTTTTAACATTTAGCTTTTGCACCAATCATTCGACTGTGGAAGCTCCTTTTAAAGTACGCTGACATAGCTAGGGGATTTAGTGTTAGCACCTAATTTGTAGTCATCTGCAACCACTGCCCCTCTGTTTTGGCCTGGACCTCTGAAAAGTATATGCCAAACAAGAGGGGACCCAGCGATGACCCTTGTGGAACCCAACTGGTGACAGGTCTGCTGGTAGAGATAAAGTCTCCCACTTTGGCTGAGTGTTGTCAGTCTGTAAGCCAGTTTGCAACCTTCCTGACAACATAGGGGTTGATAGTCAACTGGGTTAGTTTGTCAATGATGCCCAAATGTGGGATAGTGTCAAAGGCCTTTGCCAAGTCAGGATAGGCTGTGTGCATGGCTTTGCCCTCTCCTATGGCTGTGGTCACATTCTTGAAGAAGTCCACCAGGTTTAGCAGGTATGACCTGCCCTTGATAAAACCAAACTAGGACAGATCCAGGGTTTGGAGGTCACCTATATCTTTATTTATGAGGTCCATGATGATTTGTTCCATTGACTTATAGATGAGGCTGGTTAAACTTATGGGTCTACAGTTACCCGGGTCTGTTACTGAGTCACCCTTGTGGAGGGGGATAACAGTCACTGTTTTCCATTCAGTGGAGACAAAGCCAGTACTTAGGCTGTGGTTGAACAGAGTGCCTAATGGAGTAGCTAGCTCTTGTTTTAGAACATTAAGAATACAGCCGGGAATGCCATCTGGTCCTATGGAGGCTGTGTTCTTAGCCTTGGAGAGAGCATTGATGACTTGCTCTTTGGAAATGCAAGGGGAAGGATGTAGCTGAAGAAAGCCTTATGGTTATCCTTGGCTATCATTGCTAAATTTGTCTCATAGTTACTCTTTGATGATTTTATGAGTTGTCTTATTAGCTTGTTTAGGCTGAGGAGGGTGATTTTGGTGTTCTGGGATCTCACTTTTGTATTTTTAGACAGCAGCTTCTTTTGCTTATTGTATAATTTATTAATGTTAGATGTCCACCAGGATGGTTTGTTTTTTCTTGAGGATCTTGCTTTAATCGTATCCAGCATGTCTGTGTCTATACATCTGTGTAGATGTTTATACAGTACAACAGTATAAACTGTTGTAGACAGTTTATAAACAGACTCAGACATCAACATCTTCCACCTTAGTATAGCTGTTAATGCCATCTGTGGAAACTGGAACTTGGAAGTCGATTATGTATTGCCTTAGGAGGGTATAGTCAGCTTTGGTGATGTTTTTTTAGCCTGAATTCTCCTTTGGGGGTTCCAATACTATAGCTACTTCAAAAATGACTGATTTATGGTTGGATTTAACCAGTGTGGGCCCCACACTTGAGGTGTTGGATTGGTCACTCATATTAGTGAGGAACAGGTCTAGAATACTGAAGCCCCTTGTCGGATAGTGCACTGTTTGTTCCAGGGCATTTGAGTTAATAAAGTCTAAGAACTTTTTTGAAAGTGAGATTGCACTCATCTGTTTCCCATTTAATGGAAAGGTAGTTGAAGCCACCCATGACTAGGGTGTTAGGTTGTGCCTTAATTGTTTAAATAAGCTGTGTTGGCATCTTGGTTCATTGAAGGGGACCTGTAACTGATGATGACCCAAAGGAGGGTCTTACCCATGGTAATTTGGACTTGGAGTAGTTCCATAGAGTTTTCTTGTCCTACTAGTCTAGAGGTGTAATTATCTTTAATGAGGATAGATACTCCACCGCCTTTGGTCCTCACACCTTTAATTTGAGGTCTGAAAGTGTGGAAGGCATTGTAGCCCTGCAAGGCCGAGGTACATTCTGTGGCCTTGAGCCAGGTTTATGTGACTGCACAGACATCAACATCTTCCACGGAGAGCAGTGCTTCCAGAGACTGCAGTTTCTGATTTAAACTCCTAGTGTTTAGCAACAGTTTCTTTGTGTTGATACTTTCACGTCTGGAATTTTCTTGTTGTGGCCTTGCCTAAAAAAGGCATTATGGGGAGGCAAGTGCCTTAGCCAGCAACCAAAAGCCTAGAGGTGCCAGGTGAAGACCATCTCTGGCAAAGCAGCATGGCCTATCCACCATGTCATCCCAGGCTGATAAGAACTGGATCCTCTTAGAATGACACCAGAAACTAAGCCGATTATTGATGTCAATCATTTTCTGTTTATATTATGGTATCATCCTAGGTGAGGGTAAAATGCTGCTCAAAGCTAGGGACATACCTGCCTGGGACACATATTCAGAGAGTTCAATCATGTCTGTCTTCATATAGTCCAGAGAGGTATGTCTCAAGTTGTTCACACCAACATAAAATATGACGGAGTCATAACAGTACTTGTTGAGAGGCTTGAGTGCATGTGTGATCTGATGAATACTTGTACCAGACAGGCAGCTGGCCATAACCTTTTCCTTGTTCAACCTGATGAGTGGGGGATCTGTATGTCTCACTATATAGTCACCTATAACTAAAACATTTGAAATAGTTGTGCATTGCCTTAAGGGCTTATTTGGTGTAACACAGGTGCTATGTTTTTATGTGTATTGTGTGCTTTGGGTATAGTGTTAGGTGTAGCATGATTCTGTTTTGGAGATCTCTGGTGTTTAGGTAGGTTTTTGGAAAGTACCTCTGCATATGAAAGTTTATGTGTTGGGTGCATATTATGAATAAGAGTAGTAGTGTGTGAGCTGGCAACCTGTTTAGTGTTGTTTTGGGCATGAGAGAGCAGTGATTCCAGATTCTTAGTGTAGGAGCATCTCTCACAAATTGTACTTGAATGATTTAGGAGTAAGAGGTTGTCTGTGTACATGAGACAGTTGCTGCACTGCCTTAAAACAAACATGTCTACCAGGCTGGCAGGAGAAACAGAGAGAAACTGACAGTCCATAATGCAAGGTTTGAACCTGGTATCTCAGCAGATCAGGAGAAAAAGATGGTGGTATCAGGCAGAGAACTATTTTAAGGTGACTAACCTATGGGGTGTACAGTAGGAGGTCTATAAAAGAGGGGATCTATAGGGTCTGATGTTGATAGGTAAGAGGTAAAATCTCTGCTGGGTGGTCCACTGAACAGCTGAGAACTATTCAAGAACTGCTCTGCTAGATAGCAGCCACTTCTAAGGAAAAATACATCTATTGGCAGTTTTGCATCTACAACCAACAAGAGTTACCCCCTCTGCACAGTGGTGTGTTGTGGTCTGCTACGCTCAAGCAAGAGCAACGGTGGGAACTATGTGGGGAGTTAGTTGTGAATTTTGCTACCGGAGTTAAGTATGGTGAGGTTGGATTTGCTTAGGTTAGTGAGTATAGGGGAAGCATAGAGTAGTGTGGACAAAACGTGAGTTCTTACTATGTCTTGATGAGTTTGATTAGTGAGAAAAGGTTTGATTCTATATAGGGAGCCTAGGTTGATATGAGTCTTTTTAATGATCTGTGCTAGGTGTAGGTCAAATTTCAATTTATTATCAGTAAATACACCTAATAGGTTCATAGGTTCATACTAGGCTATCTGCCCTAGGGCATTTATAAGCCTAGCCTGAGTATGTGTGGCTTTCGCCACCCCTTGGAATGAGAATAATATGCCCATTTAGGGTTTAGTTTACTGTGCCTCTGTCTAGTAGTGACACAGAGATGACCCCCGGGGCAAACCTACAATCTCCCATCCACTCGTCAAGATTTCTCTTGAAGAGAGTCAGTGAGGGGCTCTGCCTAACATGGACTGGGATTCTGTTCCAGAGTGTAGGGAGCCTCTGGGTTATGAATCTGTCCCTCCAGCACGTCCTATTTATTTCTGTGTTGAGGTTCAAATCTCTCCCTCTTGTGGCTCTGGTGTATTTGGATTTTCTGAGGTGGAGCATGTCCATTAATTCCGGATTGGACATGGCCTTGTACGTCAGGCATAGATCGCCTCTGAGTAGGCGGTATGTGACTGAATAGAGCTGGAGTTTCTTCAGCCGGGCAGCATATGACATATGTTTGAGACCCTTGATCCTCTTGGTGAGGTACTTTTGGGGTCCTTCCAACTGCTGCAGGTGTCGGGTAAGGTACATCCCAAATGGGGCATTGTACTCAATTATGGGCCTGATAAGGGAAGAGTATAGGGGCACAATGACCTCTCTTGATCTAGATGTGAATCCTTTCATGATAAGGTGGGTAATATAGAAGGTCTTCTTAACCACCTTGGCAATGTGAGTGTCAAATGAGAGGTTACTGTCAACTTGGGTCCCTAGGTCCCTGATTACTTCTTCCATACTTAATGGATTACCACCTATGTGGTAATTTGTGGGTACTTTGTTTTTCCCAAAGGGTATGACTATACATTTTTTGGCATTCAGTTTAAGGCCATGGCTCTGGCACCAGTTATCCATTTCTATGAGGCCTTTCTGAAGGATGCTTGTGTCCGCTGGAGTATCAATTATGGTGCCCAGTTTGCAGTCATCTGCAAACTTTATCAGCCACAATCCTCCTATGTTTGCTTGCACCTCGGAAAAATAAATGCCGAACAAGAGGGGTCCCAGGACTGAGCCCTGTGGGACACCGATTGTGACTGGCTTAGAGTCTGACATGGCTCCAGCAATTCTGACCTTGTGGGTTCTGTCCTTGAGCCAGTTTGCAACCCATCTTATGACATATGGGTTTACATTTGAGCTGGTGAGCTTGTCTATGATGCCCGAGTGGGGTATTGTGTCGAAGGCTTTTGCAAGATCAAGGTAGGCTGTGAGAACTGCCTTGCCCTCATCAATGGCCTTAGTGACTGTTTCAAAAAAGTCGACCAGGTTCAAAAGGCAGGATCTGCCCTTGACAAAGCCGAATTGGGTAGGATCCAATGTCTGTAGGTCCTCAATGTCTTTGTTTATGAGTTCCATAATGATCCTCTCCATAGCTTTGCAGACCAGGTTCGTCAAGCTTATGGGGCGGTAATTTCCAGGGTCTGTAGAAGCACCTCCTTTTTGGAGTGGGACCACTGTTGCTGTATGCTTTACTTTGGGTACGTATCCTGTAGTAAGGCTAAAATTAAACAGCAGCCTTCTGTACGGGTTTAGTTCCTCTTGGAGTTCATGTAGCATGCAACCCGGGACACTGTCTGGTCCCATTGATGCTGTGTTTTTAGCTTTGGAGAGGGCGGCTCTCGCCTGGGCATCTGAGATGTCAGGGAGGCTACACTCTGCTGGGATAGATATTTCTCCTTTTGGGAGAAATTTGCACTGAACCTGTCTGCCAGTATGTTGGCAATGTCTGTGGGTTCAGTGTATTTTTTGTCATTTTGGACTAACTCTGAGCATATCTGGGAGTTTCCACCCAGGTTTCTAACATAACTAAAGAAGGCCTTGTGATTGTCTTTAGTGTCTTTTGCGATTTTTCTCTCAAAGTTGGCCTTGGATGATTTTATGAGTGATCGTAGTTTTTTGCTAGTACTGATAAGAGATGCCTTCCCTTTTGGGGATTTTGCTCTGTCATGTAGTAGCTTCCTCCTCCTGTTGTAAAGCTTGTTTATGGCTGGCGTCCACCAGACAGGACGCCTGCCTTTGGGGGAATGGGTCTTGGTTTTATTTGGGATTGCATGATCCATGCATTCTTAAAGGTGTCCGTAGAAAGCGTTTATAAAGGATTCAGCGGTGTGGGCTGTGGTTTCCACTGGCCCAGGGGCCTTGAAGGATACCACTTCAGTCTTAAGAAGTGTGAAGTCAGCTTTTGAGAAATTCTTCACTGTGGTCTTTTGTGCTGGAGGTGGGGACGGGATGTGGATTTCCAGTGAGATTAATTTATGGTCTGATCTCACCAATGAGGGGTATACTTCCGGTGTGGAGCATTGTGTGTCCATGTTTTTGATGATCAGGTCTAGTATATTATCTCCTCTTGTGGGAGTGGTGACTAGTTGTTCCATTGCATTTGAGTTTATGAATTCTAGGAACCTTTGGGCTAGGGTGTTGGGGCTTGAGTAATGCTCCCAGTCTATGTTTGGATAGTTGAAGTCTCCCAATATGATGGTATTTGGAGTGACATTCATACTCTCCAGTGTCTTTAGGAAGGCTGAGTGGGGTTCCTGAGTTTGAGAGGGTGGTCTGTAGCATGCTACAAACTGTAGGGCAATTTTGCCTACGGTTAGTTGCACATGGATGGTCTCCGATGCTTTGTGCGTTGCCACTAACCTGGAGGTGTGGGTATCTTTGATGAATATGTACTCCCCCTCCTTTTGTGGTTTGGTCCAAGTTTTGGGGCCGAAAAGCATGATATGAGGTATAACCTGGTAGTGCTGGGGTGCTCTCAGGAGCCTTGAACCAGGTTTCAGTCACTGCACAGACATCAATGTTCTCCATACTGAGGAGGGCTTTGAGAGCATGCATCTTGAGGTTTAGACTTCTGGCGTTGAGCAGCATTACCCTTAGTTTTTTTCCACTTGTGTTTTCTAGGGAGGTGGGTTTGTCTTTTGAGCCTTGCCTAAAAAAGGCACTATGAGGGTGGCAAGAGCCTTGGCCAATATCCGGAAGCCCAGGGGTGACAGGTGCAAGCCGTCCCTTGTGAAGCAGCGTGGCTTGTCAAGCATGTCATCCCAAGCAGACAGACATTGGATCCCCTTAGAATGACACCAGTAATTGAGCCAATTGTTAAAGCTGATCATTTTGTCTTTGTACTGTGGCATTATTCTTGGTGAGGGTAAGATGCTGCTCAGGGTCAGGGTCATACCGGCCTGGGCTACATAATCAGAGACTTGGTTTGGGGCACTGCTGATATAAGTGGTGTTTGTAGAATGTATCTGAAAATTTGTAGGGGTGTTGGAAGTTTTGATGGGATGGAAGAGCATAACTTTGGTTTTGGATGGGTTTAGAATGAGTTTGGCCTTGGCTAGCTAAGTTTCAACTTCAGAGAAAGATTGTTGGGTGTATATCACTAACTGTTGTATAGCAGACCTGGTACAGATGAGGGTAGAATCATCTGCATATTAGATGAATGAGGCAAGAGAAGTGGACTTGTGTAAAAGGTTGGTGAAGATGGAGAAGAGAAGGGGGCCAAGTATAGGACCTTGGGGAACACCTGTACAAGTAGGGTGGAGAGCTCCTGTTGCCATTTGACAGCTTGCTGAAAAAGCAAAAAATAAACTACTAAAATAGAAAAAAAATGGCTTCAGAAAGCAACCAGTAGTTTTAAAATGCATAAAGCCATGACATCTGAAGAAGTTTGATTTTATTAAACGAAAAGCGCTTTATGCACATTAAAACTACTGGTTGCTTTCTGAAGCTGTTTTTTTTTTTTTATTTGACAGCTTGCTGTCGGCCAGTGAGGTAACTATGGAACCATGACAAGGAGGAATGGCTAAGATTAAGGTGGGCAAGTTCAATGAGTAATTTCTGGAAACTGTATCAAAGGCTTTAGAGAGATCCAAAAAGACTGATGAGACCAATTGACCTTGATTTCTATATTGGTTTACAGTGTCAGTGAAACTAAGGAGTGCAGTTGTGGTGCTATAATGTGGATGAAATCTGTGTTGGGTGTGAGGGAGAAGATTGTTAGTAGGTGGTTCAACAACTGGGTATCAATGCATTTTTCCAGAATTTTGGAGAGGGGTGACAGAATGGCAATGGTGCAGTAATTGGATAGCTCAGTGTTATTACCGCCTTTGTGCAGGGGAGTAATGTAAGATATTTTCCAGATTAGTGGTATGTAGTTTTCCAGGACAGATTGATTAGTTAGGATTGAGACTGGGATTGCAATGGTATCTGCTGCTATCTTTAGAAATTCAGATGGCAGGTTGTCTGCTGCTAAGGAAGTGGGTCTAAGTTTTTGAGTATTTTTTGATGGTGTGGGTTGGTACTGGTTTAAATGAGAGGGTGTTACTGGTGTGAGTGTTAGTGGTTGGTATAGTTAGAGATGTATTTTGGTGAGGATTGACTAGGGAGTATATAGAGTTTGTGAAGAAGTTGTTAAATTGGGAGCCTATACTGTTGGTTGAGGGTGCTAAATTTGGTTTAGGGGTAGTGGTATAACCTGGGTGTAGTAGTTTATTTATTGATAACCAACATTTTTTTTAGGATTGTTGTGGTGTAGTTGTTGGGCAGTTGTACACTAGTTTACTTTGTCAGATTTTATTTGAGATTTGACCTTGTTTCTTAGTTCCTTGTAGAGTTGTAGGTTTTTTAGATTTTTGCTAGTTTTCCAGTGTGACGATAAAGTGTCTCTTTGTTTAAGTAGATTAATGGCCTCTTTTCTGAGCCGTGGTGTATAGTACTTTTTTTTGACAGACAGTTCTGCAGGGGGCTAGTCTATTAAGAATACTAAGAAAGGTGCCATTTCATTTGTCATTTTTTACCTGCTGAAGTACAGTCACAGTATATAAGAGAAGTGCAAAGAAAAAAACACTCAGAGCCCTTTTGTGGATTTCCCAGTTCAGAAAAAACAGGTAAACAGCTACAGGAACTAGATGAATAATCCCAGTCCTCCTAATGTAAAAGCACAGTAAGAGAATGTCCAGAGTGAAGTGCTACTACAAACAAACTTAAAGATATGGATACAGCAGTGTACCTTAAACAGCTCAAAAAAGGCACTAAAACAAGATAAGTTGATTAACAAACTTTCCAGCCAATAAAACTACATGCAGAAATCTCAAGTGTTTCCTCAACCTAGACAGACCAGGCTACCTTCCAGTGCACTAGAAGGAAAATCCACTGACCATGATGAGAAAACATGTGCTTGCTAGAGTGTAAACATATATCACTGTATCCAACAACTAGCTAGATAATGAATTCAGATGAAGTAAATTGGTACAACAGACAGTAAGAGGCAAATTCACTTTTTTAATATAAGTACAAGGAAAGGCAAATAATTCAAATTATAAAAATCAAGATAGCAGCAATGTAAAAGGGAGGAGCTTATTAGGCTCAATTTACAGTAGGGTGGGAAGCTTAAAATCAACAGGTTTAAAAAGAAGACCAACAAATGGGATGGTGGATGGGAAACTCTAGCAGAGAATCACCACCAGCGCTATACCTTATGCAGGCTTGAAATCCTTCCGACAAAGACAAAGGCCCAGAATTTCACTTTGTAAAGTATCACTCGGGAGACAATTTAAATTAACCAATGAAAAAACGTGTGAAATATTAGCCTAGATAATTTAAGTGTTTGATCTCACACAGAATAAAATCACCAGGCCAGGCCAAGATTTCTTAAAAAAGAAAAGAAAATGGAGCAGGTAAGACAGAAAGCAACTGTATCAGTCAAAGACAATAAATATATGTTTACTTTCTCACCCAGAAGGAATCACCAGCAGTGCTATACCTTATGCAGACTTGAAATCCTTTAGACAAAGAGAAAGGCTCAGAGTTTAATTTTGTATTTAAGTATCACTCAGGAGACAATTCAAATTAACCAATGAAAAAACATTTGAAATATGAGCCTAGATAATTTAAGTGTCTGTCTCTCAAACAGAATAAAATCACCAGGTCAAGATTTCTTAAAACAGAAAACAAAATGGAGCAGGTAAGAATAAAGCAGCTCTATCAGTCAAAGACAAAAAATATATGTTGTACTGGATATACGATGACCCTGGCAAGATGCCAGTGAGATACATGACCTTGAGCAGTAGCTTAACTAGGGTGGGGTGAGAGAAGCAACTGACCCGGGCACAAAGTGTTGGGAGTGTCCAATCAGCTGATCCCAATCTCTATTACAATACCTGCTTTAAACAGCTGGTATTGAATTTGTGGTCAAACCTGAATGCGGTAGCACTCTGTGTGTGGTCTGAACTGTAGAAACCTGCTTACCCCAATGCAATAAGCAGATTGCTACAGTTTAAAAGTAAAAAAAAAACAAGATTTTTTTTTTAACTAAAACCTGAGCACTATAGCTCTCTGTGCAGGCAGGGTATACAATATAGCAACTGTTTGCTACAGTATATAAGAAGTATTTATTTATTTTTTTAAGTAAAACATGACCACCTAGTGCTCTGTACAGACGGGGTATAAACTGTAGCAACTGTTTGCTACATTTGCTACAGTTTACAAGAAGAAATGTTTTTGTTTGTTTTAATAAAACATGAGTGCAGGCAGGTTATAAACTGTAGCCACAATAGATGTTGCGGTGGAAGTTCTAGTACTGTGGGAGCAGGATCTCAATCATCCACAGACATGTTGGCTAACATCTGTGGATGTGGAGATGATAGACTATGTGACTGAACACTTGCCCCCTGCCAGGCAAGCCAGAGAAGACTTTGCATGCTCCAGTGTGTGATTCAGTCTATCCAGAGAATCACACATATGAGACATGCATTTCTTTAGATCACCATGCACACCCTGGATCACCCTCACTGTCTATACCATGGCTATGGTAGTTCTAGCTTGTGCCTCCATGGTAGCCCTGCACAAATATGAGATTGCAGCCACTAACGCACCAAGCTTAGGGGGGAGGGCAGTAAGCATTTCTTCAGTAAGCACCATTAACAACACCCCGTGTGGACCTTTCTGTACTACAGGCAGATTCAGACATCTGTCTACAATGGGTCAGCACACTTCCCTGATCATTATTGTCCTCATCAACCTATTCTGTCTATGATGTCTGGGTAACCTACATATCTACAGGCACAGAGGTTGTGTCCATGGTTTAGGTAGGGAAATCAGTGGTCACATCCCTTGTGTCTAACACTCACTGTTCTGCTTGGCTGTACTAGGTCATCCCTACCATCATTATCAGAGGTTGCAGATCCTTCAGCATCAGGCAGGGTTAGTTCCACTGTGCTGTTGCTAGATAAAGAATTGCCTGTCAATATACCAAAGCATATACTATCCAGTGTAATTAGAACCCAACACCAGAAGTATACATGCAACTGATACTTTTACAAATAGCAATATGATAAAATGTGTCTTGTGCAGATGGGTGTGTCTGTTGAACACCTAATGCACCTGTATAATGTAATTCAGACAGATTTAATAACTTTTATAGAGACTAAGGGGTAAAGAAGACTTGCAAGTACTGATACACAGAAACAGGGCTGCATATCTGGTGCATCTGCATTGCATTGTTTCTGGGACATGTCCAGCTATGCCACAACATTCAAAATCACACTGTCGGACTGTGTGGAGGTGCCAATGTCTTTGAAAGAGGCCAGGAGCTTCAGCATCTCCCTAAAACGTGGTACACGTGATGGCCTCCCACCTGTTTTGCTACATTCATATGCCTGAGTTCTGCCCTTTGTCAGGCACCTCTTATCATATTGGTGGCACTGTTTGTGAACCATGTTGTATATGTGATCCTGCCCACTGACTGCATTAGCACTGTTAAATTGTCTTCCCCGACATGGTCATAGCAGGGTTAGTTGGCTGCATGCAGACAAAGAGCCAGCAGCCATGGAGATGGAAGGCCTGGATCAGCACCTCAGTCTTAGAATCCGAGAACTTGGTCTTCCATGTAGAGGATGCCCCAGAAGATGCATTACTGTGCTTTTGTGTAGCCCTGTTTGTTTAGCCATTTCTCTGTTGATATGGAATACAGTGGAATTAATAGCCTTGTTCCTATATGGCCCTTAAAAATCCTAACACAATCAGTATCCCTCTTGCCCATATATTATGCTGGGTTTGTGCCTGACAGTCATATACCTATTATGTATCCACACTCTTCAAGTAGGGTCAGGCCCATAGGTTTGAGCACATGTTCCACACAAGACAATCACAGAATCACATCTGACCAAGAATATATGAAAGACTGTTCCTATCATTGTACAAACATTTTGGCTACTGATGTGTGTAATGCATACAACACTAAAACTGTACAATTACTATGAGCTCAGTGTGTGTCTATCATCCAGCTTAACAATCCTGTAGCCCAGTAACTGTTGTACCCTTACAATCCCCCCTCTCAATATACCTTGTCTGATAGATTGAAAAGTACTGACAAACTTGTGTCACTTATAGTCAACAGGCTGTATAGAAGTTAAAAACATCTGTAGTGCAAATGAATGGAGCAGTAAGAAGTAGCAGTTACCTTATACAAGAAGATACATTGCTACTGAAGATTTTTTTTGAAAGTCACATTAAGCAGGAATCAAACTCTGAGCTCCTGAGGTTTCCTCCTTTGCATGATGAAGCACTGTGCTTATTGTAATGTTTATACTATGTAGATTCACTTGACTACATACAGTGATTATGCTGACTAGGGCTCAGCTCATTACTGTCTCTGAATCACTCAATTTGCACAGCATGAAAACCTACTAAATATCATGTAGAGTTCTCAATGCCATACACATGCCTGGGTCCCTGTGGACAGCAATTCTCATGGGAAGTCCAGACCATGCTTTCATGGGGGGGGCATTGCAATTCCATTTTTAATCATTTATAAACAAAGTCTGTGCAGTGCGTGATTTCTTAACAGCATACATAGGGAAAGAGGACTGCCATGTTTCACACCTTAATGTTCCATTGTGAACTATAATAATAATAATAATACAATACCTATAGTTTCTGAGTTTGCCAGGCACTGCGCAAATGAGATGTCCATCGAGGCCTCTGCCATTTTCCCCGAGATTCAAGGTGAGATATCATGGCTGGACAAGAAAAGGATAGTGCTCCTTTTAGAGAGGTGGTTTGAGGAGAAGTCAGAAATACTTCTTTACCTTGTCTGATCCCAGAAGCTTATGCAGGAGGGCTGTAAAGGGCCGCAGTATAAGACTGAAGCCTTGAATAGTTTAGCCCAGGCAGTGACCCATGCAAGAGGCATCCCAGACATGGAGGAACAGTGCTGTGACTACTATAGTGACATAAGTCGCTGCAATCCTGACCTCCTCTGCTGATGGGAGGATGAAGTTGAGGAGCAGGGATCACCTATGTACTGCAAGTAGATGAAAACACAGAAATATGACTACATATCTGGTGCATCTGTCTAGCTAGACATTGAAACTGGCACTGCATGCCATACAGATATATTACTGAGTGTCTGCAGATCCTAAGGATATCAGAAGGAATAAGCAGTTGCACATAAGAGGATTAGACCAGCTAAGGGAGCACTGGGGTTAGTTTCCCTGCTTCACAACGTCTTGCTTTTAATATTAACAGTAGTAGGGATTCATTCAAAAGTGTATAACTTTCACACATCAGTGACACTTCTGTCATTGCTGCTGTAGCTCAATGGTAGCAGTATGGCTGTTCGATATTATTAGTGTGCTTGGTCATGCCTTCTCTTGTATATATGGACAAGTATGCCAGAATGTTAAGGCTGTGCTCCCATATTGTGAGAATGCCTGTTTGTTCACCCCGTTCCCCAGCTGTGTTACCACAAGAAATATTTAAGATTTATTTTTGTCTCATTCTAATTACATCAAGCGGATTTGTAAGATTACCATTATTAGCTGTGCGGTCACGTTTCAATATAAAAAAGTCTTTTCCTTTGCATATCACCTGTGAGTGAAATTTATGTCTGAGTAGCTTATTTTCTTTGTATATGTACATTTGCCTTAGATAGCTCTACTGCCTCTTGGACTACAGACTCCTGCTGGCCTGTCTGAATAACTCATTACATTAATCCTTGATCTGTCTGACTGCATGTGATGATGGCTATTGATTCAAATTCCTCTCTCAGCTGTATAAACTAAAATTATACTTGCAATAATTACAATTATTATATCTATACATTCCTTTATACACACATCCACCCAAACCATTCTCTATAGCCCTATAAAAATACACTTTAAAACTCTTTAAGACTCTTAGCATTATGTGGGCATTGGCTAGGCATGTTATTTCATGACACTCCAATGAAGAGTTTTTTTTATAGATTTTCTGTAATTGATCATGTTAAAAATTGTGATTCCAGTTGGGATGCTGAAGATGATCTTCATTGGAAAGAGTATTGTTGGCAGGTCAAGCAAAATGCCTGTGTTTATCCAGGTATCAATGATAGAGAACATTTTTGAATTGTTCTGAACAGGAAGGGGTTAAAGCATTAAATTGATGGGTCATGTGACTTTTGATAAAAACTAGCACAGTTTGTATATAGCAGTGATTAAATACAATCACTTTCATCTATTACATATATGTACCTAACTGTCCAGAATATAAATAAGAGGGTTAAGAGGCTTATTGGCCCATTGGCACTAATAATGTAATGCAATGTGGGGGAGAGTCCTGGGTCCAGTTCCAAGGTAAAGGTCAGAGTTTTCCTCTCCTGTTGAATTGATACTACATATATTGGCCTTAGCTGCCAGCAGTCATGCAACCAAGCTGATTGTTGTTGCGTGGCAGTGTGTAAATACAAAATAGGATTAAACCTTCACATTCAGTGTGCCTGCTTTTGTGGCTTAGCTTGTAAATTAAGTGTTTTGTAGAGTAAGTGATGAGGGTTCAGGTTCAAATCTCCACAGGGATGTACGGGTGATTTTTTTCATGATATTTGCTAATAGTACAGGTACAGTGATTAGATTCTGCTGATGTCATAACTGCCTTTGGTTGGTATATCTTGTTACTTGGGTCTATATTATGATATCGCATGCTCAGAAGAGCAAACGACACATAATCAACCACATGTAAGCGAAAGCTTATAACGTCAAAACTTCAGAACAGTGATAAAATCGCTGTTCCGAAACAACAAAAACAAAAAACTGTAAAACATTACTTAATGTGTGGGGTGAAGCCCCCCACACACCCCCTACTTAAATATACCAACTCCAAGTTCGCACTACAGTGCCAAAAAGGCAAAGTAACGAAAGCAGCCAAACAAATTCTTTCCCAGAGAAAGAATTCGCTGAAAAGCCGCTTCGCTATTTTGCCTTTTTGTGCTTTACAGTACGACAAAGATGCATTAGACAACCTGCGTCTGCGACAGCGTAATAGGGAGCCTGTTACTTTCCTATACTCCACCTATCATGTCTGTTTTTTACCTTTTAACTTCAATTACCTCTGTGTGTGTGCTTCATAATCCCCATTGTCTACCACATCCCTAATTGCTTCCTTTGCAGTCTTGTCTATGTTATATGTTTGTTTCTGAGACCCTACTACCTCATCTACCCTCCTACCTTAAGAATACTTCCTTTACTGCCTTCCACAAGTACCTTCTTTAACAAATACCTATTTTACCGCCTTCCACAAGTACCTTCTTTAGCAAATACCTATTTTACTGCCTTCCACAAGTATCTTCTTTAACAAATACCTATTCATACTATTTAAAATTACCGCTAGAAGCCGTACTAATTGAGGAACCACAAAATTTATTTAAACGCTAAAATACAAACGTTTTTCGTCCAACACTGTGGTTAGACTTCTTCAGAATAAATCCAAAACAGTAAAAATTTCTTTTCAAAACATATTTATACTGCGTGCCAAATATTCTAATGGTATAATTAATCCGCAGGTGTCTTAAAGGCACAAACACCAAAATTAAAACAGGAACTACCGTGAGTCCGATTACTTTATAACCACAGTAATAACAAACCAATATATGATATCTACTATCTTATATTGATTATAATTACAACAACAAATAAATGCTAACCGAAGAGTGTGCACAATCTAATACTGATATTGACGTGCAAATTGTGGGGAACTAAAAAAAATATATATATATACATCCTACACAGGTCATATTAATACGCTTCATATTTTAAAAGTCATATTGATACACACACACACATATATATATATATATATATATATATACTTGTCTAAATAGAGTTAAAATTAAATTAAATTAGACTACATATAAAAACAACAGTCTAAGCTGACTTAAGATCAAGAAAAATCTTAAATTGTGACTGCCTAATGTTTGGTGTTTTAAAAAAACATATATATATATATATATATATATATATATATATATATATGTGAATTTAATTTAAAAACATCTAAATACACCAAACTAAAATAACTAACATTCAAGAAAATTCTCATGTTAATACTTACTACTAATGCCCTAAATGGTATTAACAATATACAACAATATTAAACATATTAAAAAATTCTAAACATTTTTAGAAAAATATCGACTATATTACATACCTATTCATACCTTACGTCTCTTTACTCTTCCTTCTTCACTCACTTCTTTACTTTGATCGTTTATCTCCCCTGACTTTCTGTCTTAATATACCATAACCCTGCTTTTCTCTCACTTTGTATTTCAATTCCTGTTTGTATCATATTAACGTACCTTTAATTTCTCTGTAAAGTGGCTAAAATTTCTCTAACTATTAAATAATTGTCAATAACTTGTATCTGTTGTTAAACAATGTTTTCATATTATGTCTAATCTTGTATAATAATTTAAACTGTGTTTTGCATTATTTTAAGAGTGTAAAATTATTGTTCTTAAAATGTTTTGTAATACTTTGAAGCTTTCTTCCCCAGGCCTCCTCTGAAAATCGGATCCCACTCAGACAGACCTTCCTACTAATCAAATGTCAATAAATAAAGAATAAATAAAAGTATCTTGGGTTTAAAGAAGTAAATCTGTACACAAGCATTATGACCAATGTATGAGCGGGTTCATACTGACTACCCCTGAGGCCTGTGCTTGCCGGATAAGTACTACCGTTGCTTGCACTTCTTTGTGACTACAACTTGGTCCAACATATCTTCCCACAGGTCCTGATTATGGCCATGACAGGAACCTACTGATCACGCACTCTTGCCTGGCAACGTACATTCTTAACAATCCTCAGGGCTCATCATGCTTGCATACTAAATCGAGTCAAGTCAGCTGCGATCATGGATGCGAAATTTCAGAATTCCAGTGAATAAGTAACTATCTGACAGGTTCCTGATGTTAATATCTGGCACACTCTTACTTTAATTGACTGATACACAATCCACTTGACTGAAATGACAGAAGTTAAGATACTGGTCAGACATATTTAAAATGTAATTTAAATATAAAGAGACCTTGGTATGAATAAGAAGATATCTGTTAGCAAAACTGAACTACATTTTATCTGATATTTTCAGAAATCCCATTTAAATTGGAAAACAAATGCAAACAGAAATTTAAATGACAAATTTAATATCTTGTCAAAATAGTGATTTATTAATTAAGACAAGAAGAGTGCATAATTTAGATGAACTGTAACATTGCCAAATTCCTAGCCAATGTCAGCCTTACCCAGTTAGTCAATGATGCTACCCGTTCAAATCTCTGAACCAATAACCACTCTTTCCTTGCTCTGCTAATCACTAACAACCCTCCCATCATCTTCAATATATCTGTTCTTCCTCCCTCATTCAATGACCACTCCCTAGTAACCTTCCAAATTACCCACTAGTGACCAAAGATGACCCCCAAAACTAGTCACCTTCAGATGCAGCTCTATCATCAATACAGAAAACCTCAAAAACACCTAGCAACTTTTGACTGGTATCCCATTACCAACTTACAGAACCCCAACTCAGCTGCCACATTCTTATACATACATACCCTCCTTCAGCTTCAAGACAGATTTTTCCCTCTCACATGCATTTTCAAATACAGTAACCCCCCCCCCCCCCCGGCTAACCACTGAATTTAGAGCTCTGCTCACACTTCAGGATAATGTGTGGTCTTCTTGGAGACAAAACCCCTCACTAGAAAATCTTACTGCCTTTACCTCTCTGCATAACCTTTCTGAGCAAGCCATACACAGGCACAAAACCAACCAATTCAAAAATATACAACTTGCTCTGCTAGGCAAACCCAAACATTTCTGTCAGAAAATAAATCTTGCAGGCCAAAAGTCCACTGATCCCACCTCTTTTCCTATCACCATCCAGATAAATTAAGGCCAACTGTCAATGTCTGACTTTCTCAAGGAATTCAGCCATGTCCCTAGTACTGCAACCTGTACTTCTCCCTCAACTCTCTCAGCCCCTCCCTCCTTTATTACCTTCTTCTATTTTAAGAAAATTACTCACAAAGACCTTGACCCCCTTTTATAGAACATACCCTTGGGTGCAGACAACCTACTCCTTTGGTTTGTATCACTTTGCGAAAACTTCATTACTGCACCTCTTCTCCATATTTATAATGTCTGCTTAATTCAAAACACAGTTCCAGACATATGGAAAATTACGCTCATCAAACCCCTTCCCAAACAGCCTCAGCCAGAAAATGCCTCCCACATCTGGCCTATCTCCATCCTCCCTACACTTGGGAAAATACTTGAAAAACTAATCAACAACCAACTGTTCACTTATGTCCAAAAGTACCACTTCCTTAGTCTTAAACAGCATGGAGTTTGGGCTGGCTGGAGCACAGTAATGGCACTAAGATTACTCACAGATGCAATCATTCTTAATATTGATAAAGAAAACCTTTCAGGAGCTCTCTTCATTGACCTTAACAAAGCTTTTGGCTTTATTGGCTACTTCCTGCTACTTTACTCTTTTTGAGAAATCAAGGTTAGCCTCAACACGTTCACCTGGTTCCAGCATTTCTTAACAAACAGGTACTTCAAAGTCAAAATAGACTCATCCCTATCATCTTCAGCACCCATTACCAGAGGAGTGTCAAGAGGATCCCAACTGTTGTTTTCAGTCTTTATTAACAAACTACCTTCCACTCTCACCTTCATTCAACTCCCTTACATTCAGCTATTAAAACCAACTTTAGTCTGACCTCCACTCCCTTCATTCTTGGCCAAACAACAGTAAGGTACTCCTAAACCCCTTCAAAACAAAAAGTATGATACTTGAAACCTCACAAAAGCTGAAAAAATTGTAAAAGTCTCAATATCTTAGATCTCAATGGTTCCCCAATAGAAACAACTTCATCCTTTAAATAATTAAGTTTATAGCTAGATCAGTCACTTAACTTAAGCCACTTTGAAAACACAAGGAAAAGATCAGTTCTCCTTTTATTATGTTCCTAGAAAATATCTCCCTTTTTCTTCAGACCAGCTAGAACTGCAGTAATAAAGGAGCCCTCCTTGCTCATCTTGAATACTGGCTCCCCATCATAGCAACAATCTCTAAAAAAAAAAACTCATTCTCTCTAACAGTCCATAAAATTTGCTGATTCATTTCCAATTCTCCCAGCTCCAGAAACACAGCTGCACCACCTTCTCCAAAGCCAAATAGCTGCTATTTTCCTACAGAGCTCAGGTACTCCTAGGGTCTCATTTCAAACTACTTTATCCAGGTGTCTTCTTGCCTCATGCAACCAAACTCCATAGTAAAACATTCCTACAACTCCTCAACCTCTCCGAATTAACTCCCTCAGTCCAGACACAACAAACTGCACTGTACCGACCACCCATTCTCCATTCTTGCACACGAATTCTGGCAATTCTTCCCCCCTCACCAAAAAGAAGTCTCCTCTTTCCACACTTTCAAAGCACAACTCAAAATCTGACTGCAAATGCTTTTCCAATGGACACATCACCTAACTCCCTCCTCACCTGCATCACTCCTAATCTGACCCTCTGTTCACACCTGCTGCTTCTCTCTCATATGTACTGATAAAATGAAGTCACATTTAATTTTCTACTCTGTTAATAATAGTTACATAGTTTCAGTTCTCAATGGGGTTCTCTACCTTCTGTGATCATGTTTGTGAATTTGTTCCGTTGTTTTTTTTGTGTGTGAATTTTTTCACCTAGGCTGTACTCAGTGTAGTATCCCGGTAAACAAACTAAATTATATATATATATATATATATATATATATATATATATATATATATATATATATATATATATATATATATATATGTGTGTGTGTGTGTGCATATAAAGTGGTGATCGATTGCTCCTACTTTGGTGCAGGAGGGCTTGCTTCCCTGCAAATACTGATTTATAATTTGTTGTCACCTACAGTTTTTGAAGGTCTTTTTGATGAGGTTTGTCTTCTTCAGGCTGCTTTTAGTGGGTTATGCATATCATCTTCTCATAGCAGGCCCTAATTATCTGTGTGCATGTTTGTGTGCCTGTCTGCCTGTCTGTCAAGTCTATATGTCCATATGCCTGTAGTTCTGCAAGTGTGTGTGTGTGTGTGTGTGTGTGTGTGTGTGTGTGTGTTTGTGTATGTGTGTGCCTGTCTATATGCCTGTAGCTGTGTATGTGTGTGTGTCTGTGTGTGCTAGCTCATTATTTATTCAGTAAACTTAAGAACTGATTTAGGTTATAGGTTTGCACGGGGGTGGGGTGGGGGGGGAGGTTCTGAGTTATCCTCCTGAAGTCACATAAGCTAGGGACTATGGTCATGATTTGGTGCTTGGTCTTTAAAACAGCACCTGACTGACTGTTGAAGGATGCTGAGAAGATGGTTACTGAATAACTAGCGAACTGAACCAAACCTGTGTGAGTTATTGTTTGCATGCTCTCTGCTCCGTTTTTCACAGCTCATTTGTTAGCAGTTGAGTGCTTCTCTGTGTATGCCAGTATATTTTAGTGTGCAACCTCAGAGGCAGTGTATTTATAGGCAAGGTGTGTAGGGGTGCTGGTGCAGGTGAGCACTTCTTGTACTCCTAGGTTCATAGGTGTTCATAGTTGTGTACTAGGCTAACAACCACTAGGGATTTTTTAAGCATAGCCATGCATCCCAAAACTCTGGCAAGTTCTGGTACTTGGGAGTAAAAGCAAAGGCTTGGGAGATTAAACATTTACAAGCAGGGGTCTGCGAAATAAACCATTTGAATATTGCCTGTGTCCATTAGACGTTAGAGACATAGATGCCAAACCAGGGGTGAATTACTTGCTTACAGTCATACAACGGGTTGTGTCAACAGAAGAAACCTGAGCACTGGTGCTTGAGTTTATAAAGTAGATCATGTAGGGAGATGTATGCTTTCTCCTGTTTTTTTTTTTTTGTTTGGTTCTGGTATCAAGTGTACTGCTTGGTGGATGGGGTGTGCAAAAATGTTTTATTAAAAGCTTAAGTTCGGTGGCCATTAGTACAGAGGATTAAGGCTTTGAATGTTAATGAGCTGATGTTCTGTTAATCACTTGGTTATCTGTACTTAAAATGTAAGGGCTGAAAACTTAATGGGAATGTATGACTAGGCTTCTAGAGATCCTCATGGGTCAATAGCTTAGTAAGGACATTTGATGTAGAATTCTGCTGTGACCAACTGTGTTGAAGGGTTTAGACAAGTCTAGAAATAAGGAGGAGACTAGTTTTCCATTATCTCAAGCTTTATTGCTTACAACGGTTAGAAGTGCAGTGTTAGGACTATGGGAAGGATGGAAGCCATGTTATGTGGGGGACAGGAGTTCTTCCTGCAGGAGATAGTTTAGCAATTGTTTTGATACATTTTTTCAAGTATTTTGGAGAGGGAGGATAAGATTGCTATAAGTCTAAAGTTAGTGATGTCTGTTGAATTTCTTCCTTTGTGTAGATGGATAATGTTTGATTTTTCCAAAGAGAGGGGATGTGGGACTCCTGACTGACCTATTTATAAGGATTAAAACAGGATAGGAAATGCTATTGGCTGCTAGTTTAAGGTACTGACTTTTGGAAGGTCATCATCTGAAGTAGAGCTTGGTTTGAGTTTGTTTAGGAGTAGTTTAACGTAGGATGTGGGCACAGGTTTGAAGGTGAAAGTGGATGTAGTGACATTTAGCTGTTGGGCAGGGTTGGGATTAGAGATAACTATGTAAAGGACACTTACTTTATGATATGATAAAGAATGAGAAGAGTTCTCCATAGTCACCACACTTCCATGTTTCAGTTCTTTTTATGGGACATTTATTTAGACTTAGGACATCAGGGGCATTTCCTTAGACTTACCTTTACAAAAATCTGAATACATTTGTGAATATCTACAAACCAACACAATCGTAAATGTATGTGCAGATATGCAGATAAATGCATACACACACACCCAGGAATAGTGTAATAACTGTAACCAAAACAATAAACTGGGTGAGCCTTGTTGAAAACGCTGGAATATTTAGATAACTGTGGGTGCAATTTTTTATTTGTTTGCTTGTCTGTTTCTTTATTAATAGAGTAAGCGAATTAGTCTATTTTTGGATCATTCTCAGCCATTACCCAGACCATGAGAGAAGGTGGGAGCAAACCCGATTATCTAGATCAAACCAATGCAGACATTGGAAGAACATGCAAAACTCTGCATAGACAATGGCCACTAAGTTAAGAAAGAATGCTGGGTCCTGGAGCTGCAGCATAGAATTCTAAGTACTAAACCTAGCAAGCTTTAAAACCAGTCTAGATGACTAGATGGGTGATTTCAGGTTTTCACTCAGGTATGTGCACTTAATGAGGGACATTGTCAGTCTCCCACTAGTACTGGGTAATGTGCCTGAACCTCTCAGTGGTCTCCTTTGACTGTAAGCTTAGTAAAAACCTATGAACCTTTAAACCACCATGCAGTGAGGCCAAAACTAACCTCTTTTTATATCAGATGTCAGTAAAGATACAGCCTAAACTTGATAAGCGTTTGTGAGTTTTACCGTCCGTCAGCCTGCAGTTGAGAATCAGCTCTACCTCTTTACTTCCTATTTGAAGCAAATATTTGGAAAACCTGTTGCCACAGACCTGAGCTATTTAATCTACTCATATGAATTACTTTGGTATACTCACCCTTTGACTAAATGTGTATATGAAGCAAGTAATGTAGTCTGATAATAATGATTTCTGAACTAATGTACTGTGCCTCACTTACAGTGTCTTTGTGGAGTTCTCTAATACATTTAGTGTTAAATAATTATATTTTCCTATATTATTGTTACTGATTTCTTAACTCTGTATTTGTACTCATTATGGGTCATTATTAAAACAGGTGTTTTGGAACAGTTAACTTACCCACAGAAAGGCATGACTGGAGATTGCTACATTCACAGCCTACAATACAGAAATGGAGCAGAAACAGACAGTATATAAACCACGGCATCATATATCCATAATTTATATTGTCATCTGGAATGGCTGTAATGATAATATGCATGGTAATCAATAAAGCACATGTGGTTAGGGTTCACTGAATATAGCAAACATTCCACAGGAAGCTTAAAAGGATCTAAAGAAATAATAGCAAAAGCAGTCAGACTATGCTGATTCAATGAATGTCAAAAGGTAAAACCAGATGCATACTCTGTATGTGGAAGGAGGCAAAGCAGTTATATAATGTAATACCCAGACCAGATGGAAGTAACACTGCAAACATTCTTTTAGAAACCAGAGTCCTTGCCAGAACTACAAATACCCTTTGTTTTTCTGTGCAGTAGTTATGTCAGAAAAGTCAGAATTATGAGTTTATATCTCTGATGTCATAGTAACTCATGGAGCTTTAAAGAGAGCTGCATGGATTATTGATAGTATCCCAACAGCCTGAGTGTCAGTGATTGCTTTTTTATGAGTTCTCCTGATATTTGAATACCCCAAGGACTGGGAGAAGACATTTGTTGTGTATATTAAGCAATCATTATTTCTGAGGTTCTGGCTCTACATGACCATTGTATATAACCATTTTCTGTCGTTCACACTCCCAGTGCTATTGCTATGGTAAAGGAGCTGTAATTTTGCAGTTGAGATACATTGACACAGTGCTGGCAGATTTAGCATAGACAATCTGTTTCCATTTGCTGCTGTTGTTTCAACAAAAATTAAACAGCTGTTTTAATATTATACATTTATTGCAGATCTTTATCACTTCCAACTGTCACGTTTTTTCAATTAATGTGAAAAAAGGTCTATTTCAAATAAAAATGCACCAAAGCAAAACTTAAATAAAACTCATAAGTTTTATTTAGTTTATTTATTTATTTTGAGCAGGTACGTGGAGTGGAACATGTAGGTCATTTTCTGCTACAAACTAATTATAGCACTGAAGTCAAAACAGGTGGATGACTAATACATAAAAAGTAAATGAAATGTTCAGATGCAAAAAAAATGTATTTATTTATATTTGTTTACCAGGGTAGTGCACTTATCAATATTGACCAATTTCAGGCTCAGCCAGGTACATAGTCACTAACTTTCAGACATAATGTATCTTAATAGTGGTATGGTTAAGGAAAGGATGTTTCTACCCCTGCAACAGATTTCCCAGTTGTGCTAACCCTATCCTTAACATTACCCTTGCTGCTAAACCCAAACTTCCATGTTAGAGTAGTATAAAACCTTTTTTTAACAGTACCACACATACACACACACACACACACACACACACACACACACACACACACACACACACACACACGCACGCGTGCACACACACACACACACACACACACACACACACACACACACACACACACACACACACACACAAACAAGCACACTCAAACCCTATGATAAAACTTTTGTTACAAATTAACATTTCAGAATTACCATCCATTCCACTTCTCTCTCTCTCTCTCTCTATATATATATATATATATATATATATATATATATATATATTTATATATATGGGTTCCATCCAATTGGTCAAATGTGTGTTTGGTGTAGTCAATCATAATCAGTCAGCTAAACAACTGGTCAACAGGTGTCCGAGACTGAACAATTTCCAGGGTTGGGGATCTCCAGCTTCATCCACTATGCTACAGTACTCATAGACACACACACACACACACACACACACACACACACACACACACACACACACACACACACACACACACACACATTCATAAATTAACACAATAGCACCTTGGTGTTCATTTATGAATATATATATATATATATATATATATATATATATGTGTGTGTGTGTGTGTATGTGTGTGCATTTATGTATATAGATAGGTATATTTTAAATGCTCTGACAAACATCCACATACGTGTATGTTTGTGTGTATGGTTACTGTAGCATAGTGTGGTGGATCTTGTCAAATGGCGATGTACAAGTGACTTAAAAGTTTGCAAATATGGATGTAAATAGTTTATGTAGAAATGTTACAGTTAACTTGTTGCAAATAAACTTACAAATTTGCTAGAATAAAAGATTTTGTGTTGGCATGCATTTTTTGAAGGATATGAAGTTTGAAACTCAATTGTCTGTCATTATTTAGTGTCTTTGGTCATCAGTGATTTGCTAGAAAATCATAAATTTTATGAGAAACAGATGAAAAAAATATGAGGCAAAATTCTGGACATTCTTTAAAAATGTAGACAGTTGAGAGTTATGTGGGAAATATATAATTATGGGCCATGGGATGGTTAAGAGCAATCTAACACCAAATTAATTAATTCTAGCACCAAACATAAATTGGATAGGCTTAACATGACCTGTAAGGTCAGCTAGCCTAGTATTTTCCTAAAAACCTATGAACCTATGAAAGAGACTTTATCCCAGTTGTATGGGACTGTGCTGAAGACACTTCTTGTGAACTGTTAAGCCATAATAAATTTTATTTTGGGAAGAACCTGCAATTTGTACATTTTTGTATGATAAACCATGATGTTTTCTGTGACTAGTATTTTTGCTGCCTTTAAAGTTCCATTTTTGGAGACTTTTTTATGCAAAAATCCTAAGACTGTGTCTGTTACTCCAACATAAAGGAGCCACTTATTCGAATATAGTTTCATCAGTGTAAGAGACAGTCATGTCAAATGTGGTGGGAATTTTTTTCCTTTGTTGAGCACACCTGTATGTTGGTCCACTTGTCAGGATGACAGCTGTAGAATAAATACTATAGACCTCTGCTGACACACCTAAAGAGATGGTGTCAGTGGCCTAACCAGTTGCAATGCAAATGAGAGATCCATCACTAAAGCAACTTACCAGGAAGGAGGACCTAGAGGCATATCTTGTCACTTCTCAACAGTACATCTGCCAGGAGGGATGGGATCAAACCATCTGAGCCTGGATACTTTCATCCCAGATGACCAGAAAACTGCTGAGATCCTTCATGGACATGGAAGGAAATGAGTATCAGGACTGTAAAAGGCATTACTTGCCAGAGCTGGTTACCTCAGAGACACAAGCTGAAAAGCTTCATAGCTGGACTTTTTCTACAACAAAATATGAGATTGCAATTATGTGACTTAAAACATATGCCTAATTTGTGGTTAAATCCTGAAAGTCAGCATACTAAGAATAATATGGAGGACCTAGAGGCATATCTTGTCACTTCTCAACAGTACATCTGCCAGGAGGGATGGGGATATTTCATTCTGACCATAAGGAATGTCAAAGTTTTATTATGCTAGCAGAAAGATTATGGTACCATGAACCTATATGAGGAACAGAGCAAACAAGACACAACAAAAAACTTGTGTTAGTTGTTGGTAACAAACAAAACGTATCACCTGTAGACAATCTATTTTGAATATGGGGAAACAGGGTTGCATAGCTAGATTTTCTAATAGCAGTAGAGCTTCTGTGTGGTTTTCTTCTTTCAGAAGCTGATGGAAGTACTTCTTCCATCTGCCTTTGATGTCCCGTGGACTGGTGAGCAAGTTGTTGCTGGCATCCTTTATGAAGGGGGTTTGACTATCTTCTTTATTTTTCTGTGTTTGCCTTGCAACCTAATTTAGCTTCTTGGTGCCATCTACTGATTCACTTTCCAGAAGCTGTTAGAGTGTCCCTGATGCCTTGTTCTTTACTATTGCAATTCCTTTCTTAGCCCCTTTGTTAGCAAACCAACATTCCTTCCTAGCCTGGTTTGTCTTTTCTAGCTCCCACTTTTTCCTGCACTTTCTTTTTTTTTTTTTGATGACTTTCTGGACTTCTGCATTTCAACACCAGCTTTTCTTATGTACCTTATTTCCATACTTGGCTCAGACACATATCTGTTTTGTAGTCCTCATAAATGTTGCTTTGAGGTGTTGCCATTCATCCTCAACTGGCTAGAGCCCTCAGTAATTCTTTGAACTGTAGTGCTTTCTCTGTTGACCTTAGAGCCAGGGGTGTAGCCAGGATTTTAAGATTTGTACTCAAAACTCCCAGCTTGCTGCCCCCCCACTAAGCTACACCCACATCAACACATTGATTGCCACCCACACTCCTTACAAAATGCTCTCCAAGCCACACCCCCTTCACAATACTGCTTTCTCTCTCCCACCTCTGGCAATGGCAGTGGTGCAGTGGTTAACATTGTTGCCTCACAGCAAGTGGTTCTCCGGTTCAATTTTTGGCTGGGGTGCCTTCTTTGTGGAGTCTGCATGTACTGTCATAGGTCTCAACCTTCCATCTCTAAAATGAGGAACACTCGCCTTCATAATGTGGAACAAATGGGCAAAATGTGGAACACATACTAATGGCTTACTAACAACTTCAACAAGGAAGGTCATATGATGGTTAAAATATGCTGGTTTTACTTATAAAGAAGATCCTTTAATTAATGAATATGATTAATTTCCATTTACCATGGATGTCACTTAAATAAATTCCTAACACTGAATGTGTCACATACTCTTTCAGTGCGGAACTTCGAGGAACTTCGAGGAACATGAACATTTTAAGACCCCAAATGAGGTACGTTCCTCGTAACGAGGTACACTTGAGAGGTATGTGTCCTGTCTATATTTTCTCTGGGTGCTCTGGTTTCCTCCCACATTACAAAGACATGTGATTGGAGTGTTTCTCCCTGGGACTCTGCTGAAAACTGGCTTGTTCCAGTTTGGACTTTCCTGGTAAACAAATGTTCAATAAATAAAAATATGCCAGGATGCTAATCATTTACATGATGAAATAATAAAACAACAATGGACATTTCATCCCAAGTGTGGAAAAGCACATAAAGTAGCTACCCATTTACATTATGTCTGACTTTACCACAGTGCAGTTGTACCCAGATGACAACTCATGAGTGCTTTTTAACATAGTGTGGTACAGCCCTCAGTCGTCTAGCATACAAGTGTTTACATGACTGTCCTTTTGTAGTAGCAATGTGGTGTGAAAAGTCAGTGTTACTCCACAGACACACACACAGACACACACACACACACACACACACACACACACACACACGCACGCACGCACGCACGCACACACACACACACACACACACACACACACACACACACACACACACACACACACTTGCACGCACACCATAAAACTAAACCAGGTAAAAACAAACACAAGCACTTTACCCAAGTACTCACAACTGCAAGTAAACCCCAGCAACTAAGCATGGAACTACAAAACAGACACCAAATTCCCACAGGTATACACAATCAGTCCAATAAACCATGACAACTATAAACACCAATGACAGAAAAATGCAACCACTGTTCATTGTAACATAAAAATATTGAAAACAGGAATATTGCCTGAGTACTTTATTTTGGTTTACTCCAAATGGCAAACATAAATACTCGGTAAACAGTTATTTCCAGTTAACCATGAATGCCAAATCTATTTATTTTATCTGTCCATCTTTCTAGCTGTCTGTTTATACATCTATCTATCTATCTATCTATCTATCTATCTATCTATCTATCATTGATCAGTTTAGTCCCTCTAAGCTACTGGCCTCTACAGGAGAGATCCCAGGTGGTATTTATACTGACTTGGGGAAATTTGGACAGGGTACAGGGGATCATACCCTATTTTACTTAAACAGATTCTCCCCTCAGTTCCTTGACACAATTGTTCTAAATGGCTGAAGCCACTGCATTACTTAAAATCATATTTCTAAAGAAGAGTGTCTTTACTAGAATCAATTAAATAACCATCAAAAGGCCACTCTCTCATGAATGCTGCTTCACTGAATTCACCCAACATCACTTCCAATCTCCATCACCAGACCTCACTCTCCCGAGTTCTTTGCAGTGTTCTACTTCTGGCATTGAAAACGTAACTAAAAAAAATTCAGTGATAATCAGTTAAGGTCTGATGACCTGCACCTGTAGTTCTTAAAGACTGATGCAGAAGTCTGGGCACAGTGGTGCAGCGGTTAACGTTGTCGCCTCACAGCAAGAGGTTCTCTGGTTCGATTCTCGGCTGGGGTGCCTTCTGTGTGGAGTTTGCATGTTCTCCCTGTGTTCGCATGGGTTTCCTCTGGGTACTCCGGTTTCCTCCCACATTCCGAAGACATGCATTTCTCCCCGGGCCTCCGCTGAAAACAGGCTCTGTGGAACCTAGTCGGACATTCCCGGTCAACAAATGTTAAAAATAAAATAAATAAAAAATAAAAGTATTTCATTCAGTTTACTTCTGCCTCATTACCTTACCTAAAATATAGAAAGGTACCATTACAACAGATTCCAAAACCAGCTCAGAGACGTGCTTAGAATAAAGATCCATTTCAGTACTTCCAGTGCTTAGTTAAGTGCCAGAACATTTTTAGACCATGACCAGCCATCTAAGTGCATTACTGACCATATACTCCTAACCACCGACCACTGAGCCAAAGGAGCACAAAGACAGCTATCTAGACAAGAACTGATGACACCCTAATGGATAAAGATGAACAGCAAGTCACAGTAGCAATATTTTACACTTAACCAAAGTGGTTGACATGGTAGACCATCCACTCTTCCACACTGCCATTCTAGTCCAAAATACCAACAGCCAAAATTCCCAACAGCTCCTTATCTTTCTTTCTCGCACAATTTCAGAGTTAAAAATAGTTTACTTCTTCACAACCACAACCAAACATCCCTTCTAAAAGAAGTCTCAAGGGGCTTCATTCTATCTCCCCCTACATGTCTTCATTTATATCAAAAGACTGACATCTCTACATCCTTCTCTGTGCCAACATGGTGACCTGTAGATTTCATCAAACTCCTCATAACATTAACATGCAACTTCAACAAGACCTCCTTTCATTTTCCTTTTCCCAATGGCTAAACTGATGATAACTACTGCCAAGCTGAAATACAACAAAATGCATACTGTTTGGGATACCACAAAAGCTCAGATCATCAGAACTCATGATAACTACTACCATGCTGAAATACAACAAAATGCATGCTGTTTGGGATACCACAAAAGCTCAGATCATCAGAACTCATGATAACTACTGCCAAGCTGAAATACAACAAAATGCATGCTGTTTGGGATACCACAAAAGCTCAGATCATCAGAACTCAGGATAACTACTGCCAAGCTGAAATACAACAAAATGAATGCTGTTTGGGATACCACAAAAGCTCAGATAATCAGGACTCATGATAACTACTGCCAAGCTGAAATACAACAAAATGCATGCTGTTTGGGATACCACAAAAGCTCAGATCATCAGAACTCATGATAACTACTGCCAAGCTGAAATACAACAAAATGCATGCTGTTTGGGATACCACAAAAGCTCAGATCATCAGAACTCATGATAACTACTGCCAAGCTGAAATACAACAAAATGCATGCTGTCTGGGATACCATAAAAGCTCAGATCATCAGAACTCATGATAACTACTGCCAAGCTGAAATAGAACAAAATGCATGCTGTTTGGGATACCACAAAAGCTCAGATCATCAGAACTCATGATAACTACTGCCAAGCTGAAATACAACAAAATCCATGCTGTTTGGGATACCACAAAAGCTCAGATCATCAGAACTCATGATAACTACTGCCAAGCTGAAATACAACAAAATGCATGCTGTTTGGGATACCACAAAAGCTCAGATCATCAGGACTCATGATAACTACTGCCAAGCTGAAATACAACAAAATGCATGCTGTTTGGGATACCACAAAAGCTCAGATCATCAGGACTCATGATAACTACTGCCAAGCTGAAATACAACAAAATGCATGCTGTTTGGGATACCACAAAAGCTCAGATCATCAGAACTCATGATAACTACTGCCAAGCTGAAATACAACAAAATGCATGCTGTTTGGGATACCACAAAAGCTCAGATCATCAGGACTCATGATAACTACTGCCAAGCTGAAATACAACAAAATGCATGCTGTTTGGGATACCATAAAAGCTCAGATCATCAGAACTCATGATAACTACTGCCAAGCTGAAATACAACAAAATGCATGCTGTTTGGGATACCACAAAAGCTCAGATCATCAGAACTCATGATAACTGCTGCCAAGCTGAAATACAACAAAATGCATGCTGTTTGGGATACCACAAAAGCTCAGATCATCAGGACTCATGATAACTACTGCCAAGCTGAAATACAACAAAATGCATGCTGTTTGGGATACCACAAAAGCTCAGATCATCAGAACTCATGATAACTACTGCCAAGCTGAAATACAACAAAATGCATGCTGTTTGGGATACCACAAAAGCTCAGATCATCAGGACTCATGATAACTACTGCCAAGCTGAAATACAACAAAATGCATGCTGTTTGGGATACCACAAAAGCTCAGATCATCAGGACTCATGATAACTACTGCCAAGCTGAAATACAACAAAATGCATGCTGTTTGGGATACCATAAAAGCTCAGATCATCAGAACTCATGATAACTACTGCCAAGCTGAAATACAATAAAATGCATGCTGTTTGGGATACCACAAAAGCTCAGATCATCAGAACTCATGATAACTACTGCCAAGCTGAAATACAACAAAATGCATGCTGTTTGGGATACCACAAAAGCTCAGATCATCAGAACTCAGGATAACTACTGCCAAGCTGAAATACAACAAAATGCATGCTGTTTGGGATACCACAAAAGCTCAGATCATCAGGACTCATGATAACTACTGCCAAGCTGAAATACAACAAAATGCATGCTGTTTGGGATACCACAAAAGCTCAGATCATCAGAACTCATGATAACTACTGCCAAGCTGAAATACAACAAAATGCATGCTGTTTCGGATACCACAAAAGCTCAGATCATCAGAACTCATGATAACTACTACCACGCTGAAATACAACAAAATGCATGCTGTTTGGGATACCACAAAAGCTCAGATCATCAGAACTCATGATAACTACTGCCAAGCTGAAATACAACAAAATGCATGCTGTTTGGGATACCACAAAAGCTCAGATCATCAGAACTCAGGATAACTACTGCCAAGCTGAAATACAACAAAATGCATGCTGTTTGGGATACCACAAAAGCTCAGATCATCAGGACTCATGATAACTACTGCCAAGCTGAAATAGAACAAAATGCATGCTGTCTGGGATACCACAAAAGATCAGATCATCAGGACTCATGATAACTACTGCCAAGCTGAAATACAACAAAATGCATGCTGTTTGGGATACCACAAAAGCTCAGATCATCAGGACTCATGATAACTACTGCCAAGCTGAAATACAACAAAATGCATGCTGTTTGGGATACCACAAAAGCTCAGATCATCAGAACTCATGATAACTACTACCACACTGAAATACAACAAAATGCATGCTGTTTGGGATACCACAAAAGCTCAGATCATCAGAACTCATGATAACTACTGTCAAGCTGAAATACAACAAAATGCATGCTGTTTGGGATACCACAAAAGCTCAGATCATCAGAACTCATGATAACTACTGCCAAGCTGAAATACAACAGAATGCATGCTGTTTGGGATACCACAAAAGCTCAGATCATCAGGACTCATGATAACTACTGCCAAGCTGAAATACAACAAAATGCATGCTGTTTGGGATACCACAAAAGCTCAGATCATCAGAACTCATGATAACTACTGCCAAGCTGAAATACAACAAAATGCATGCTGTTTGGGATACCACAAAAGCTCAGATCATCAGGACTCATGATAACTACTGCCAAGCTGAAATACAACAAAATGCATGCTGTTTGGGATACCATAAAAGCTCAGATCATCAGAACTCATGATAACTACTGCCAAGCTGAAATACAACAAAATGCATGCTGTTTGGGATACCACAAAAGCTCAGATCATCAGAACTCATGATAACTGCTGCCAAGCTGAAATACAACAAAATGCATGCTGTTTGGGATACCACAAAAGCTCAGATCATCAGGACTCATGATAACTACTGCCAAGCTGAAATACAAGAAAATGCATGCTGTTTGGGATACCACAAAAGCTCAGATCATCAGAACTCATGATAACTACTGCCAAGCTGAAATACAACAAAATGCATGCTGTTTGGGATACCACAAAAGCTCAGATCATCAGGACTCATGATAACTACTGCCAAGCTGAAATACAACAAAATGCATGCTGTTTGGGATACCACAAAAGCTCAGATCATCAGGACTCATGATAACTACTGCCAAGCTGAAATACAACAAAATGCATGCTGTTTGGGATACCACAAAAGCTCAGATCATCAGGACTCATGATAACTACTGCCAAGCTGAAATACAACAAAATGCATGCTGTTTGGGATACCATAAAAGCTCAGATCATCAGAACTCATGATAACTACTGCCAAGCTGAAATACAACAAAATGCATGCTGTTTGGGATACCACAAAAGCTCAGATCATCAGAACTCATGATAACTACTGCCAAGCTGAAATACAACAAAATGCATGCTGTTTGGGATACCACAAAAGCTCAGATCATCAGAACTCAGGATAACTACTGCCAAGCTGAAATACAACAAAATGCATGCTGTTTGGGATACCACAAAAGCTCAGATCATCAGGACTCATGATAACTACTGCCAAGCTGAAATACAACAAAATGCATGCTGTCTGGGATACCACAAAAGCTCAGATCATCAGGACTCATGATAACTACTGCCAAGCTGAAATACAACAAAATGCATGCTGTTTGGGATACCACAAAAGCTCAGATCATCAGGACTCATGATAACTACTGCCAAGCTGAAATACAACAAAATGCATGCTGTTTGGGATACCACAAAAGCTCAGATCATCAGAACTCATGATAACTACTACCACGCTGAAATACAACAAAATGCATGCTGTTTGGGATACCACAAAAGCTCAGATCATCAGAACTCATGATAACTACTGCCAAGCTGAAATACAACAAAATGCATGCTGTTTGGGATACCACAAAAGCTCAGATCATCAGAACTCAGGATAACTACTGCCAAGCTGAAATACAACAAAATGCATGCTGTTTGGGATACCACAAAAGCTCAGATCATCAGGACTCATGATAACTACTGCCAAGCTGAAATAGAACAAAATGCATGCTGTCTGGGATACCACAAAAGCTCAGATCATCAGGACTCATGATAACTACTGCCAAGCTGAAATACAACAAAATGCATGCTGTTTGGGATACCACAAAAGCTCAGATCATCAGTTTCTGAAATCATTATTGTTGACAAAAAACATACCTCCCCCAAATCCACTGCCTTATTCAAATAAGTTCTAAAGTTCCAACTTCACATTCACAGAGTCAAAGCAAAAATATAGCAAACCTTTTTATGGGTATAGATGATCTTAGGCTTTATAACTCCATCGGGTAGGGAAGCCATAGGGAAAGGTAATCTTATTGCCCAGCTTGAACATGTTCTCCTAGTAAGCACTTCTGCCTCAAAGAAAAGCTTTATCTGACAACATACAGCTGACAGTAAAATATACCATCTCACTAATGCCAAGAACAGAACACCACTGCTCACTCCTTTAGAAAGTAAACAAGCTCTCAGCCAAGCAGGTCTAGTACCAGGCTCCTGCTAAAATAAAAACTCCTTCTCTTACCCAACATAAAGAGTCACAGTCATGGAAAAAAACTTACATCCTCGGATCTTAACCTATCATGCCTTCTCTCTCCACACCACCTTTACCATAAAGAAATGCAGTAGGTACACCTTCTCCATATTAGGCCCCAAATTTTGGGAAATTATAACACTAGTTGTAAGAACTCAGCTACCCTACTGCAAATCAGGAAAGTTCTCAAATGTTACTTAACTTAATTAGCAGAATGTTACTGCTTTCCAAACATAACATAGCTTAACCCATATAACATATTACAGCTGATACTCAATTTCTTTAACAGTACTGATGTCCCTATCTAGTATTTGCTTGAACTCATAAATACGTTCTATCTGCAGGCTCTTTTCCATTTTCTTCCTCCAGCTGCTCAAACTTTCTACCATACCACCTTAACACTCCTCTCTTCACCATCACACTCCCTTCCCACTCCTCTGTTTGTGTTCTGCTCACCCTCACAGCTAGCTCTCAATGCTTCCATTTTTTTAGCAAATAACTCAGTAAGCAATTTTTACTCTTTAACTGACTGCTTCCTTCATTCTTTCTCTCTCTCTCTCCTTTCCCACCATTTGAACTACTGTTAACACCCACTGTCACTCTCATACTCAATCTGCATCTATCTACCTATCTATCTTCTTATATGTCTGTCTGTCTCTCTATCTATCCATCTAGCTATTCATCCTTTGTTGACTGTGTTTGTCCCACTAGGCTAATGGCCTCTTTTCAGGAGAGACCAGAGGTGTATTCATACTAGGGGAAGTTTGGCCAGGGCATGGGTGAACTTCCCCTACTCTTTTTGATAGTTGCAATGGGATGTTTTACATCCACCTGAGCTACCACCAGTTCAAAGAGATGGGAGCCAGGTTTAATGTCTCATCTGGAGGAAGAGTTTTAAACCTGCATGCATCACCTTTTATATAAGAGTTAAGACCATCTCCTTTGTCAGACTCTACTGACAACTCCTCTTTCTTGCCTTAACCCCATTCATCTCCTCACTACCTGTGCTCATGTACTGCTTATACAAAGCCTCTAACAGAAATGTGTGCTTGTCATAATGTATATGCCTGTGCCCTGTAAATATCTCATCACTGTACTTGTTTTAATGTTGGCATACCTGCACTTTGAAGCTATATTGTCCTTTCAATCTCTGCTTATACATTTTCATTGTAAATTCTCCTTCTGTCATTGTTTTGTTTTTACTTCTAGGGTGAGCCTGTAATAGGTCCACATAGATCATTTCACCACCTTGTTAAATCTAAATTATTAAATAAATAAATAAGCATACAGGCACTTTGAAAAAAAAAGTCCAGTACTGCTAACATTTTGAATACACACATTGAAAAAAAAACTTTACTCTGTGCACACACACACACACACACACACACACACACAAAACATGAAACACTTCCACACATCATAACATAAAAAATCCCATTACTAACAATGGAAATCAGTATTTCAAATACAACAATGGAGTTGTACACAATAAAAAATGGCCTACATACATTTATTGTATTTATTTATTTACATTTGTTTACCGGGAAATGTCTGACTGGGCAGGATTGCCCATTTACAGCGGAGGCCTGGGGAGAAAATCTCTGAACAGTAATACATAAGATGTAAAAATGTACAATATTAAATACAGTATTAAATACAATAAAAATACAGAGATAAAATAGTAAGTATAGGGAGCATACAGCAAAACTCAGTATAGGTAAAGATAAAAAAACACATTTTAGCTTGGACAGCATTTGTAGTTAGACAGATGTCTTTGTAAGGGGTACAACATTCATTTAGGAAACAGAACTGACACTCTAGAATAGAGTTTGGCTGATATAGTGCATGAAAGTAGCAGTAACAGTCATGACAGTTTTGACTGGATTATTCAATATTTCAAAATATTTCAATGTGTTTGGTGGTGAGTAAAAGATGGAGATATAAGTAGATACATCAAAACATGTAGTACGCTGTAAGAGAAAGCAGCTCAATAGATGAAATAAGAAAAAGAAACCCCTCTGCTAATAGACAAGTAGAGCAAAAAAGGTTAGATAGGAGAAAAGAAAGTGTGTGAAGAAGGCTTAGTAGATATTATTCAGAGCAAGTACATGTACAAGACCGTGAGTTATTTAAATGAGATTTAAGAAGGCGCTTAAAGTCACGTGTGTTGTGTAGTGACCGGATGACAAGAGGGAGTACATTCCAGGCTTTAGCTACAGTAGTAGAATAGAGAGAGTCCCCAGATATATATTTACTTTTAGTTATTTCAATTAGTGCTTTATTAGTACTTCTTAGTTGTTGCTTGTTAGCACAGAGGTGAAGGAGTCCTTGTACGGCTGGGATTTTCATAGGGTGATAGAGGATTTGGTGGGCCATGGTCAGTTGGTAGAAGGTAGTCAGGTTAAGTAATTCCAGCCAGGATAGCTTTCTAAGGGATTAGCAGTGATGGGATCTAAATGGTGAATCAGTAGCAATTTTGCTATTTTGTTATAGCAGATAGTTTATTTAGGTCTCCTTTATTTAGATTGGTTAGGACAGGGGAGGTATATAGAAGTGTAGGGAGAAGGTGGGTTCTTCCAATGGTGACTTTACTCTCCGAAGTTAGGTAATTTCTGCATCTATATAAGATACCTAGCTTTTTGTGAACCTTTGTAATAGTTTGTGCTATATGCTTGTCAAATTTCATATTGTGGTCTTTGATTACTCCTAGAAGTTTAGCAAGGGTAGCAAGTGTGATGGGGGTATTGTCAAAGGATGTAATTTTAAAAGATGGTACTGAGTCAGCAGCCTTAGGGGTGTGGTGTAAGTATAAAAGTAATGAAAGAAGGGTGGGAGGGAATGAGGGTAGGGGAGTGAAGTGAGTGCAGTGAATGGAGTGGGTTAAAACCTGGGTTCGATACACAGCAAAAACAATCAGTGAAGCAAGCTATGAACTATTTGAGTCCTGAAAAGCAGGTAGATGGCCCTGACAATTAACAAAAGATGACAAAAAATAGCATAACATGGACTGAGATGTTAGCAAGACAGGTAGCAGGTCAGTTAACTGCTGAAAAAGCACAGGTGAGTGTGCACTGAAATATACCAGTAGCTGTTAATACAGCTAAAACAGAATACTAAAAGGGGAGAGGCAAATGTTTCAAGTGCAAAAGCAGAATAGGGCAGAATGCACAGAATTTAGAAAAATAGGCCAGATTTGGGGTGAAATGGCATCCCAGTGATGTGCTACAGACTTTAGAGGAACAGGTACATGGAGTTAAAATATATACACATACACTGCAAGGAGACAGAATAGTTATGCTTGTATTTTTTTTTTTAATTTTGTTTTTAATTATGCTTTCAATTTCTGTTTATCCATCACTGTACATATACTATACAATTTATATATCAACACTGAACACTCATTAAACACTTCTGCACATCATAACCATGACAACACCAAAAAAACACACATCTTAACATATAAATTATGAATAACACAAAGATATATGAGCTAACGTACCGTGTAAAGGACCAATCATCAAAATAACAAGAACATTGCAACCTAGTGTTCCAAAAAACAATAACACACAGTAGTTTAAAATGCTGAACATTTTAAAAGAAACCTTCAAACCTCCTAACGTTAACAAGAATGGCTGCTGACTCAGTGATTTAAAACACTTTTCTTTCACAAATAACATGAAAGAGATACCACCATGTTTATATAAATAGCCTATAGTACTATTCTGCAAATATGTATCCTAGCATTGAAACATTTCTTATTTAGAGTAGTGAGGATTTTAAGATTTATGCACTTGAATTGTTTTTAGTGCTGTTTTAGCTGCCTTTCTGTAAAAAAAAAAAAATCCCAAGCTTGTTTCCTGCCTTTCCTGTAACTAGTTTAGTCCAGATACAGATTTGCTGTATCCAGGACTGTTTGTAAGCTTCTGAGCCCCCAAGCCTTTCTTTGTTGGAGGGAAGCCTTCTAGCTTATCAGTGGGACTGTTAAGCACTAGGTAGCATATCTACTACAAATGGAGTGGTTTCTGGCCCAGAAATTGTAGTTATTGGCCGTTTGGGCAGTTTTTCCATCTCTCTCAACTTTTCTGGTTTAAAAGCCTGTGTTTAAGCTTGTTTCCCACTTTTCCTGTAACTAGTTTAGTCCAGATACAGATTTGCTGTATCCAGGACTGTTTGTAAGCTTCTGAGCCCCCAAGCCTTTCTTTGTTGGAGGGACGCCTTCTAGCTTATCAGTGGGACTGTTAAGCACTAGGTAGCATATCTACTACAAATGGAGTGGTTTCTGGCCCAGAAATTGTAGTTATTGGCCGTTTGGGCAGTTTTTCCATCTCTCTCAACTTTTCTGGTTTAAAAGCCTGTGTTTAAGCTTGTTTCCCACTTTTCCTGTAACTAGTCTAGTCCAGATACAGATTTGCTGTATCCAAGACTGTTGGCAAGTTTCTGAGCCCCCCAAGCCTTTCTGTGTTAGAGGGAAGCCTTGTAGCTTATCAGTGGGAGTGGTAAGTACTAGGTAGCCTATCTACCACAAGTGGAGTGGTTTCTGGTCCAGAAATTGTAGTTTATTGGCTGTTTGGGCAGTTTTTTTCCATCTCTTTCAACTTTTTGATTTAAAAGCCCACATTTGCACTTGTTTCTCTCCCCCCCCCCCCCTTTCCTGTAACTAGTCTAGGCCAGATACAGATTTGCTGTATCCAGGACTGTTTGTAAGCTTCTGAGCCCCCAAGCTTTTCTGTGTTGGAGGGAAGCCTTCTAGCTTATCAGTGGGAGTGGTAAGCACTAGGTAGCCTATCTACCACAAGAGGAGTGGTTTCTGGCCCAGAAATTGTAGTTTATTGGCCGTTTGGGCAGTTTTTCCATCTCTCTAAACTTTCTGGTGTAAAGCCCACATTTGCGCTTGTTTCCCAGCATTCCTGTAACTAGTCTAGTCCAGATACAGACTTGCTGTATCCAGAACTGTTTGTAAGCATTTGAGTGGTGCCAAAGTCTGCTCTTCCATTTTTCCCTTAGATCTACTAGTTCTTTCCCCTCCTGCACTTTTACTAGCTTATTAGTCTAGCACTTTACCAGACTTATTGTAGCAATTATTGTAGCACACAAAAGTTCTACCCGCACAAAACATTCTACAAGGAAACAGATCCAGTGCTTATTATTAATGCCCACCCCTCCAGGAATGTCTAAAGGTCAGTTCCCTGTGCTTTCTCCTATTAACCTGGTGAACCTGGGCATTCTGAGGCAATGTAGCAACTGCCTCATGCACACAGACAACCCTCTCCTCTTACCTCCCAACACTTAGACTTGCGAGGGATGTACTTATATGTCCAAATTGGAAGCCACGCACTCTCCAGCCAAAACCAGAATAGCTGGTCAAGAGGAGAAGATCAACACTTGCACCACACCACATGGAACACATAGCCCTACAGAACATACACCAGCAGTGCCTTCACATAAAAACAGAAACCACACACCCACTTTCGCGGAGGCTCTCAATAAAAATCTACCCAAACACTAGGGATCTCCAAGGCAGAAACGCACTCGACCACCACAACACAACACTAAGCATGAGACACATAACTCTCCTAAACAGTGTGCCACTCAACCAAAGACCCTAAGGCAAAACAGCATGCCCAACACACTAGTCATAGGTGACTCGATAGTGAGGCACACTGATGTCCCACTCACTAGGCTGAATAAGGAGAAAGTAACAGTCAGCTGCCTCTCAGGTGCCAGGATCCGCCACATAACACACACACTACAGTCCCTCAACAACAGGTACAAATATGACTCAGTCATTGTACATGTGGGTGTGAATGACCTGAGATGTACCTCACAGGACTACATGAAAAGAGACATGGAGGAGCTCTCGGATTATGTAGCCCAGGTGGGTATCACCCTAGCCCTGAGCAGCATCCTACCATCACCCAGAATGATACCACAGTACAATCAGAAAATGAGTGATTTCAACAACTGGCTAAGTTTCTGGTGTCATTTTAAGGGGATCCAGTATCTGTCTGCCTGGGATGACATGACTGACAGACCTCGATGCTTTGCCAGAGATGGCCTGCATTTGTCACCCCTGGGCTTCCAGATACTGGCCAAGGCTCTTGCCACCCATGTAGTGCCTTTTTTAGGTGGTATTCCAAAGACCAAATTACCACCATAACAGCTACAAACAAATGCAATCTGAGGGTCATGCTGCTCAATGCTAGAAGTCTAAATCTCAAAATGCACTCGCTCAAAGCACTCCTTAAAATGGAGAACATCGACATTTGTACTGTAACAGAGACCTGGTTCAAGGCAGCAGAAGGCACCCCTGCACTACCAGGCTATAACTCTTTCCACACCTATTGGCCCCAGAACTTCGACAAAAGTGCCAAAGGCGGTGGTTTTTCCATATTCATAAAGGATGCGCACACCTCCAGACTGGTGGCCCAACATAATGCATCAGAGATACTTCAGGTGCAGCTAACTTTGGGTAAGACAGCGATTCAGGTTGTAACCTGCTGTAGGTCCCCAACCATGTCCCAAGATGCACACTCCACATTCCTAAGCACCCTGGAGAATATTAGGGTCCAACCTAACACTCTCATACTAGGCAACTTCAACTACCCCTCTATTAATTGGGAAAACTACTCATGTACCAATACACTTGCCCAACGTTTCATGGATTTCATTAATTCCAATGCCCTGGACCAGCTCGTTCTTACCTCCACTAGAGGTAGCAATATCCTTGACGTGGTTATTACTAACATGGGCAACCGTTGCTAGTCAGCTCTTCCCTGGTTAGATCCCACCACAAACAAATCACCTTGGAAATCCACATCCCTCTCTCCCCACCCCACCCTGCAAAGGTAACCACCATGAAAAACTTCTCCAAAGCTAAATTTGGGCTCCTAAAAACAGAGATGGCTAACTTCATGGCACCCATGCAAATGGAGAATTGTTGCATGACTGCCGAATCATACACCAATGCACTGTACGAACATGTACACAATTGCATGGATCTCACCATGCCCAATAGAACCAAGACACTCTCCTCCAAAAAAAAGGAAGCCAATCTGGTCGTCCCCTGCCATAAACAAACTCTACAACAGAAGGAGGAAACTGATGTGGAATAAAGTAAAGTCCCAAGACTGGAAAAACTCTCATCAGCCTTAACAAAAAGTTGAGATCCCTCATCAAATCCTCTAAAGCTAGCTATGAAAACAGAATTACAGCAGATAGTAAAGACAACCACAAGGCCTTCTATACTTATGTAGAGAATCTCCACGGCAATACCCGGATTTGCTCTGAGATACTGCAGAATGGTACCTCCTATACCAAGCCAACAGATATTGCCAATATACTGGCCAACAAATTCAATGCCAACTTTACCCCTCCCCCCAGAGGACCAAACACAATACCAGTAGACTACCAGGCACCCAGTATTACTGCCACACAGGTTAAAACAGCACTGTCCAAGGTTAAGAATACAGCTTCTATGGGACCTGACAATATCCCTGGCTGTGTTCTACATGAACTACAGAGTGAACTGGCACTTCACCTGTGTGCCCTGTTCAATCACAGCCTCACCTCAGGCTTTGTCCTTACCAAATGGTGCACTGCTACAGTCATCCCTCTCCACAAAGGAGGAGCGACTACAGACCCTGGGAACTATCACCCCATTATGAGTCTGATATGCAAAGCAATGGAACACATCATCATGGACCTAATAAACAAAGATATAGGGAATCTCTAAACTCTGGATCCCACACAGTTTGGTTTTGTGAAGGGCAGATCATGCCTGCTCAACCTGGTCGACTTCTTTCATTCAGTCACCAGAGCTGTGGATGAAGGCAAGGTGATTCACACACCCTACCTTGATCTGGCCAAGGCCTTTGATACCATTCCACACTCAGGAATCATAGAAAACTCACCAAGCAAGGCATCACCCCCTATATCACTAGGTGGGTTGCAAACTGTCTCACAGATAGAACCCACAGTGTGAAAGTAGCTGACTCCAAGTCAGATTGCTGACTAGTCATGAGTGGAGTCCCACAGGGTTTGGTACTGGGTCTTCTCCTGTTTGGTATCTACTTCTCTGAAG